>NW_027138504.1:5000-45017 GCF_035084215.1 Heptranchias perlo
CACTCTATCTCTCCATCTCTCCTTCTACCTATTTATCAATCTCTCTCTCTCTATCTATCTATCACACTCTATCTCTCCATCTCTCCTTCTACCTATTTATCAATCTCTCTCTATCTATCTATCTCTCTATCTATCACACTCTATCTCTCTATCTCTCCCTATATCTATTTATCAATCTCTATCTATCTATCTCTCCATCTATCACACTCTATCTCTCCATCTCTCCTTCTACCTATTGATCAATCTCGCTCTACCTATCATCCCTCACCATCTACACATTTAAAGTGAGGGACACCCTGGGATTCGGACGCCCTCGATATTATCCTGGACACTCCCTCGCACGGCTGGAGGGGGACGAGGACTGACCCTCCGGCCAGGTAATCCGGTCACTCCCTCAGACTGTAGCCCCGGTGTCCGGAATGGGGGCATGGTCCGGAGGGGAGGGGAGGGGGACGAGGACTGACCCTCCGGCCAGGAGCCTGTTGGTAATCCGGTCACTCCCTCAGACTGTAGCCCCGGTGTCCAGAATGGGGGCATGGTCCGGAGGAGGGGAGGGGGACGAGGACTGACCCTCCGGCCAGGTAATCCGGTCACTCCCTCAGACTGTAGCCCCGGTGTCCGGAATGGGGGCATGGTCCGGAGGAGGGGAGGGGAGGGGGTCGAGGGGGACCGGTCAAAGGGGAGAGATTGGAGCCCGTGGGGTGGGGGGTGTCACTGACCGTGGTCTGGGATTGAGGGTCACTCCTCCCTGGGTCACTGTCCCAGGGTCTGAATGGGGAGACGCCAATCACTCTCTGACTCCTCCCACTCTCTGACTCCTCCCACTCTCGATCACTGACTCCTCCCACTCTCTGACTCCTCCCCCGCTCTGATTCCTCCAACTCTGACTCCTCCCCCTCTCTGACTCCTCCCCCTCTCTGACTCCTCCCACTCTCTGTCTCTGACTCCTCCCCCTCTCTATCTCTGACTCCTCCCTCTCTATCTCTGACTCCTCCCCCTCTCTATCACTGACTCCTCCCCCTCTCTGACTCCTCCCCCTCTCTGATTCCTCCCACTCTGACTCCTCCCCCCTCTGACCCCTCCCCCTCTCTGACTCCTCCCACTCTCTGTCTCTGACTCCTCCCCCTCTCTATCTCTGACTCCTCCCCCTCTCTATCTCTGACTCCTCCCACTCTCTGTCACTGACTCCTCCCCCTCTCTATCTCTGACTCCTCCCTCTCTATCACTGACTCCTCCCCCTCTCTGACCCCTCCCCCTCTCTATCACTGACTCCTCCCCCTCTCTGACCCCTCCCCCTCTCTATAACTGACTCCTCCCCTCTCCGACTCCTCCCCTCTCTAACTCTGACTCCTCCCCCTCTCTATCACTGACTCCTCCCCCTCTCTGACTCCTCCCTCTCTATCACTGACTCCTCCCCCTCTCTGACCCCTCCCCCTCTCTATCACTGACTCCTCCCCCTCTCTATCACTGACTCCTCCCCCTCTCTGACTCCTCCCCTCTCTATCACTGACTCCTCCCCCTCTCTGAATCCTCCCCTCTCTATAACTGACTCCTCCCCTCTCCGACTCCTCCCCTCTCTTTCTCTGACTCCTCCCCCTCTCTATCACTGACTCCTCCCCCTCTCTGACTCCTCCCCCTCTGTATCTCTGACCCCTCCCCCCTCTGACTCCTCCCCCTCTCTATCACTGACTACTCCCCCTCTCTGACTCCTCCCCCTCTCTATTTCTGACTCCTCCCCCTCTCTATCACTGACTCCACCCCCTCTCTGACTCCTCCCCTCTCTATCTGACTCCTCCCCCTCTCTGACTCCTCCCCCTCTCTGACTCCTCCCCCTCTCTATCACTGACTCCTCCCCCTCTCTATAACTGACTCCTCCCCTCTCCGACTCCTCCCCTTTCTATCTCTGACTCCTCCCCTCTCTATCACTGACTCCTCCCCTCTCTATCTCTGACTCCTCCCCCACTCTATCACTGACTCCTCCCCTCTCTATCTCTGACCCCTACCCCTCTCTGACTCCTCCCCCTCTCTATCTCTGACTCCTCCCCCTCTCTGACTCCTCCCCCTCTCTATCTCTGACTCCTCCCCCTCTCTGACTCCTCCCCCTCTCTATCACTGACTCCTCCCCCTCTCTATCACTGACTCCTCCCCTCTCCATCTCTGACTCCTCCCCCTCTCTATCACTGACTCCTCCCCCTCTCTATCTCTGACCCCTCCCCCTCTCTGACTCCTCCCCCTCTCTATCTCTGACTCCTCCCCCTCTCTATCACTGACTCCTCCCCCTCTCTGACTCCTCCCCCTCTCTATCTCTGACTCCTCCCCTCTCTGACTCCTCCCCCTCTCTATCTCCTCCCCCTTTTATCTCTGACTCCTCCCCTCTCTATCACTGACTCCTCCCACTCTCTGACTCCTCCCCCTCTCTATCTCTGACACCTCCCCCTCTCTGACTCCTCCCCCCACTGACTCCTCCCCCTCTCTATCTCTGACTCCTCCCCTCTCTATCTCTGACTCCTCCCCCTCTCTGACTCCTCCCCCTCTCTATCACTGACTCCTCCCCCTCTCTATCACTGACTCCTCCCCTCTCCATCTCTGACTCCTCCCCCTCTCTATCACTGACTCCTCCCCCTCTCTATCTCTGACCCCTCCCCCTCTCTGACTCCTCCCCCTCTCTATCTCTGACTCCTCCCCCTCTCTATCACTGACTCCTCCCCCTCTCTGACTCCTCCCCCTCTCTATCTCTGACTCCTCCCCTCTCTGACTCCTCCCCCTCTCTATCTCCTCCCCCTTTTATCTCTGACTCCTCCCCTCTCTATCACTGACTCCTCCCACTCTCTGACTCCTCCCCCTCTCTATCTCTGACACCTCCCCCTCTCTGACTCCTCCCCCCACTGACTCCTCCCCCTCTCTATCTCTGACTCCTCCCCCTCTCTATCTCTGACTCCTCCCCCTCTCTATCACTGACTCCTCCCCCTCTCTGACTCCTCCCCCTCTCTATCACTGACTCCTCCCCCTCTCTGTCTCTGACTCCTCCCCCACTCTATCTCTGACTCCTCCCCCTCTCTGACTCCTCCCCCTCTCTATCTCCGACTCCTCCCCCTCTCTATCTCTGACTCCTCCCCCTCTCTGACTCCTCCCCCTCTCTATCTCTGACACCTCACCCTCTCTGACTCCTCCCCCACTCTATCTCTGACTCCTCCCCCTCTATGACTCCTCCCCCTCTCTATCTCTGACTCCTCCCCCTCTCTATCTCTGACTCCTCCCCCTCTCTATCTCTGACTCCTCCCCTTTCTATCACTGACACCTCCCCCTCTCTGACTCCTCCCTCTCTATCACTGACTCCTCCCCCTCTCTATCACTGACTCCTCCCCCTCTCTATCACTGACTCGTCCCCCTCTCTATCACTGACTCCTCCCTCTCTATCTCTGACTCCTCCCCCTCTCTATCACTGACTCCTCCCCCTCTCTATCACTGACTCCTCCCTCTCTATCTCTGACTCCTCCCCCTCTCTATCTCTGACTCCTCCCCCTCTCTATCTCTGACTCCTCCCCCTCTCCATCACTGACTCCTCCCCCTCTCTATCACTGACTCCTCCCCCTCTCTATCACTGACTCCTCCCCCTCTCTGACTCGTCCCCCTCTCTATCACTGATTCCTCCCCTCTCTATGTCTGACACCTCACCCTCTCTGACTCCTCCCCCTCTCTATCTCTGACTCCTCCCCTCTCTATCTGACTCCTCCCCCTCTCTGACTCCTCCCCCTCTCTATCACTGACTCCTCCCCCTCTCTATCACTGACTCCTCCCCCTCTCTGACTCGTCCCCCTCTCTATCACTGACTCCTCCCCTCTCTATCTCTGACACCTCACCCTCTCTGACTCCTCCCCCTCTCTATCTCTGACTCCTCCCCTCTCTATCTGACTCCTCCCCCTCTCTGAATCCTCCCCCTCTCTATTACTGACTCCTCCCCCTCTCTGACTCCTCCCCCTCACCCTCTCTGACTCCTCCCCCTCTCTATCTCCTCTCCCTCTCTATCACTGACTCCTCCCCCTCTCTGACTCCTTCCCTTTCTGACTCCTCCCCTCTCTATCACTGATTCCTCCCCCTCTATCTGTCACTGACTCCTCCCCCACTCTATCTCTGACTCCGCCCCTCTCTGACTCCTCTCCCTCTCTATCTCTGACTCCTCCCTCTCTCCATCACTGACTCCTCCCCCTCTCTATCTCTGACTCCTCCCCCTCTCTATCTCTGACTCCTCCCGCTAGCTATCATTGACACTTCCCCCTCTCTGACTCCTCCCCCTCTCTATCTCTGACTCCTCCCCCCTCTCTGACTCCTCACCCTCTCTGACTCCTCCCCCTCTCTATCTCTGACTCCTCACCCTCTCTGACTCCTCCCCCTCTCTATCTCTGACTCCTCCCCCCTCTCTGACTCCTCACCCTCTCTATCTCTGACTCCTCACCCTCTCTGACTCCTCCCCCTCTCTATCTCTGACTCCTCACCCTCTCTGACTCCTCCCCCTCTCTATCACTGACTCCTCCCCCCTCTCTGACTCCTCCCCCTCTCTATCTCTGACTCCTCACCCTCTCTGACTCCTCCCCCTCTCTATCTCTGACTCCTCACCCTCTCTGACTCCTCCCCCTCTCTATCACTGACTCCTCCCCCCTCTCTGACTCCTCACCCTCTCTATCTCTGACTCCTCACCCTCTCTGACTCCTCCCCCTCTCTATCTCTGACTCCTCCCCCCTCTCTGACTCCTCACCCTCTCTGACTCCTCCCCCTCTCTATCTCTGACTCCTCCCCCTCTCTGAATCCTCCCCCTCTCTATTACTGACTCCTCCCCCTCTCTGACTCCTCCCCCTCACCCTCTCTGACCCCTCCCCCTCTCTGACTCCTACCCCTCTCTATCTCTGACTCCTCCCCTCTCTGACTCCTCCCCCTTTCTATCTCCTCCCCCTCTCTATCACTGACTCCTCCCCCTCTCTGACTCCTCCCCCTCTCTGACTCCTCCCCTCTCTATCACTGACCCCTCCCCCTCTCTCTGTCTCTGACTCCTCCCCCACTCTATCTCTGACTCCGCCCCTCTCTGACTCCTCCCCCTCTCTATCTCTGACTCCTCCCTCTCTCCATCACTGACTCCTCCCCCTCTCTATCACTGACTCCTCCCTCTCTCTACCACTGACTCCTCCCTCTCTATCTCTGACTCCTCCGCCTCTCCATCTCTGACTCCTCCTCCTCTCTATCTCTGACTCCTCGCCCTCTCTATCTCTGACTCCTCCCCTCTCTGACTCCTCCCCCTCTCTATCACTGACTCCTCCCCCTCTCTGACTCCTCGCCCTCTCTATCTCTGACTCCTCCCCTCTCTGACTCCTCCCCCTCTCTATCACTGACTCCTCCCCCTCTCTGACTCCTCCCCCTCTCTATCACTGACTCCTCCCCCTCTATCACTGACTCCTCCCCCTCTCTGTCTCTGACTCCTCCCCCTCTCTATCTCTGACTCCTCCCCCTCTCTATCTCTGACTCCTCCCACTCTCTGTCACTGACTCCTCCCCCTCTCTATCTCTGACTCCTCCCTCTCTATCACTGACTCCTCCCCCTCTCTGACCCCTCCCCCTCTCTATCACTGACTCCTCCCCCTCTCTGACCCCTCCCCCTCTCTATAACTGACTCCTCCCCTCTCCGACTCCTCCCCTCTCTAACTCTGACTCCTCCCCCTCTCTATCACTGACTCCTCCCCCTCTCTGACTCCTCCCTCTCTATCACTGACTCCTCCCCCTCTCTGACCCCTCCCCCTCTCTATCACTGACTCCTCCCCCTCTCTATCACTGACTCCTCCCCCTCTCTGACTCCTCCCCTCTCTATCACTGACTCCTCCCCCTCTCTGAATCCTCCCCTCTCTATAACTGACTCCTCCCCTCTCCGACTCCTCCCCTCTCTTTCTCTGACTCCTCCCCCTCTCTATCACTGACTCCTCCCCCTCTCTGACTCCTCCCCCTCTGTATCTCTGACCCCTCCCCCCTCTGACTCCTCCCCCTCTCTATCACTGACTACTCCCCCTCTCTGACTCCTCCCCCTCTCTATTTCTGACTCCTCCCCCTCTCTATCACTGACTCCACCCCCTCTCTGACTCCTCCCCTCTCTATCTGACTCCTCCCCCTCTCTGACTCCTCCCCCTCTCTGACTCCTCCCCCTCTCTATCACTGACTCCTCCCCCTCTCTATAACTGACTCCTCCCCTCTCCGACTCCTCCCCTTTCTATCTCTGACTCCTCCCCTCTCTATCACTGACTCCTCCCCTCTCTATCTCTGACTCCTCCCCCACTCTATCACTGACTCCTCCCCTCTCTATCTCTGACCCCTACCCCTCTCTGACTCCTCCCCCTCTCTATCTCTGACTCCTCCCCCTCTCTGACTCCTCCCCCTCTCTATCTCTGACTCCTCCCCCTCTCTGACTCCTCCCCCTCTCTATCACTGACTCCTCCCCCTCTCTATCACTGACTCCTCCCCTCTCCATCTCTGACTCCTCCCCCTCTCTATCACTGACTCCTCCCCCTCTCTATCTCTGACCCCTCCCCCTCTCTGACTCCTCCCCCTCTCTATCTCTGACTCCTCCCCCTCTCTATCACTGACTCCTCCCCCTCTCTGACTCCTCCCCCTCTCTATCTCTGACTCCTCCCCTCTCTGACTCCTCCCCCTCTCTATCTCCTCCCCCTTTTATCTCTGACTCCTCCCCTCTCTATCACTGACTCCTCCCACTCTCTGACTCCTCCCCCTCTCTATCTCTGACACCTCCCCCTCTCTGACTCCTCCCCCCACTGACTCCTCCCCCTCTCTATCTCTGACTCCTCCCCCTCTCTATCTCTGACTCCTCCCCCTCTCTGACTCCTCCCCCTCTCTATCACTGACTCCTCCCCCTCTCTATCACTGACTCCTCCCCTCTCCATCTCTGACTCCTCCCCCTCTCTATCACTGACTCCTCCCCCTCTCTATCTCTGACCCCTCCCCCTCTCTGACTCCTCCCCCTCTCTATCTCTGACTCCTCCCCCTCTCTATCACTGACTCCTCCCCCTCTCTGACTCCTCCCCCTCTCTATCTCTGACTCCTCCCCTCTCTGACTCCTCCCCCTCTCTATCTCCTCCCCCTTTTATCTCTGACTCCTCCCCTCTCTATCACTGACTCCTCCCACTCTCTGACTCCTCCCCCTCTCTATCTCTGACACCTCCCCCTCTCTGACTCCTCCCCCCACTGACTCCTCCCCCTCTCTATCTCTGACTCCTCCCCCTCTCTATCTCTGACTCCTCCCCCTCTCTATCACTGACTCCTCCCCCTCTCTGACTCCTCCCCCTCTCTATCACTGACTCCTCCCCCTCTCTGTCTCTGACTCCTCCCCCACTCTATCTCTGACTCCTCCCCCTCTCTGACTCCTCCCCCTCTCTATCTCCGACTCCTCCCCCTCTCTATCTCTGACTCCTCCCCCTCTCTGACTCCTCCCCCTCTCTATCTCTGACACCTCACCCTCTCTGACTCCTCCCCCACTCTATCTCTGACTCCTCCCCCTCTATGACTCCTCCCCCTCTCTATCTCTGACTCCTCCCCCTCTCTATCTCTGACTCCTCCCCCTCTCTATCTCTGACTCCTCCCCTTTCTATCACTGACACCTCCCCCTCTCTGACTCCTCCCTCTCTATCACTGACTCCTCCCCCTCTCTATCACTGACTCCTCCCCCTCTCTATCACTGACTCGTCCCCCTCTCTATCACTGACTCCTCCCTCTCTATCTCTGACTCCTCCCCCTCTCTATCACTGACTCCTCCCCCTCTCTATCACTGACTCCTCCCTCTCTATCTCTGACTCCTCCCCCTCTCTATCTCTGACTCCTCCCCCTCTCTATCTCTGACTCCTCCCCCTCTCCATCACTGACTCCTCCCCCTCTCTATCACTGACTCCTCCCCCTCTCTATCACTGACTCCTCCCCCTCTCTGACTCGTCCCCCTCTCTATCACTGATTCCTCCCCTCTCTATGTCTGACACCTCACCCTCTCTGACTCCTCCCCCTCTCTATCTCTGACTCCTCCCCTCTCTATCTGACTCCTCCCCCTCTCTGACTCCTCCCCCTCTCTATCACTGACTCCTCCCCCTCTCTATCACTGACTCCTCCCCCTCTCTGACTCGTCCCCCTCTCTATCACTGACTCCTCCCCTCTCTATCTCTGACACCTCACCCTCTCTGACTCCTCCCCCTCTCTATCTCTGACTCCTCCCCTCTCTATCTGACTCCTCCCCCTCTCTGAATCCTCCCCCTCTCTATTACTGACTCCTCCCCCTCTCTGACTCCTCCCCCTCACCCTCTCTGACTCCTCCCCCTCTCTATCTCCTCTCCCTCTCTATCACTGACTCCTCCCCCTCTCTGACTCCTTCCCTTTCTGACTCCTCCCCTCTCTATCACTGATTCCTCCCCCTCTATCTGTCACTGACTCCTCCCCCACTCTATCTCTGACTCCGCCCCTCTCTGACTCCTCTCCCTCTCTATCTCTGACTCCTCCCTCTCTCCATCACTGACTCCTCCCCCTCTCTATCTCTGACTCCTCCCCCTCTCTATCTCTGACTCCTCCCGCTAGCTATCATTGACACTTCCCCCTCTCTGACTCCTCCCCCTCTCTATCTCTGACTCCTCCCCCCTCTCTGACTCCTCACCCTCTCTGACTCCTCCCCCTCTCTATCTCTGACTCCTCACCCTCTCTGACTCCTCCCCCTCTCTATCTCTGACTCCTCCCCCCTCTCTGACTCCTCACCCTCTCTATCTCTGACTCCTCACCCTCTCTGACTCCTCCCCCTCTCTATCTCTGACTCCTCACCCTCTCTGACTCCTCCCCCTCTCTATCACTGACTCCTCCCCCCTCTCTGACTCCTCCCCCTCTCTATCTCTGACTCCTCACCCTCTCTGACTCCTCCCCCTCTCTATCTCTGACTCCTCACCCTCTCTGACTCCTCCCCCTCTCTATCACTGACTCCTCCCCCCTCTCTGACTCCTCACCCTCTCTATCTCTGACTCCTCACCCTCTCTGACTCCTCCCCCTCTCTATCTCTGACTCCTCCCCCCTCTCTGACTCCTCACCCTCTCTGACTCCTCCCCCTCTCTATCTCTGACTCCTCCCCCTCTCTGAATCCTCCCCCTCTCTATTACTGACTCCTCCCCCTCTCTGACTCCTCCCCCTCACCCTCTCTGACCCCTCCCCCTCTCTGACTCCTACCCCTCTCTATCTCTGACTCCTCCCCTCTCTGACTCCTCCCCCTTTCTATCTCCTCCCCCTCTCTATCACTGACTCCTCCCCCTCTCTGACTCCTCCCCCTCTCTGACTCCTCCCCTCTCTATCACTGACCCCTCCCCCTCTCTCTGTCTCTGACTCCTCCCCCACTCTATCTCTGACTCCGCCCCTCTCTGACTCCTCCCCCTCTCTATCTCTGACTCCTCCCTCTCTCCATCACTGACTCCTCCCCCTCTCTATCACTGACTCCTCCCTCTCTCTACCACTGACTCCTCCCTCTCTATCTCTGACTCCTCCGCCTCTCCATCTCTGACTCCTCCTCCTCTCTATCTCTGACTCCTCGCCCTCTCTATCTCTGACTCCTCCCCTCTCTGACTCCTCCCCCTCTCTATCACTGACTCCTCCCCCTCTCTGACTCCTCGCCCTCTCTATCTCTGACTCCTCCCCTCTCTGACTCCTCCCCCTCTCTATCACTGACTCCTCCCCCTCTCTGACTCCTCCCCCTCTCTATCACTGACTCCTCCCCCTCTATCACTGACTCCTCCCCCTCTCTATCTCTGACTCCTCCCCCTCTATCTCTGACCCCTACCCCTCTATCACTGACTCCTCCCTCTCTATCTCTGACTCCTCCGCCTCTATCACTGACTCCTCCCCCTCTATCACTGACTCCTCCCCCTCTCTATCTCTGACTCCTCCCCATCTATCACTGACTCCTCCCCCTCTCTGACTCCTCCCCCTCTCTATCTCTGACTCCTCCCCCTCTCTATCACTGACTCCTCCCCCTCTATCACTGACTCCTCCCCCTCTCTATCACTGACTCCTCCCCCTCTCTATCTCTGACTCCTCCCCCTCTATCACTGACTCCTCCCCCTCTCTATCACTGACTCCTCCCTCTCTATCACGGACTCCTCCCCCTCTATCTCTGACTCCTCCCCCTCTATCTCTGACTCCTCCCCCTCTCTATCTCTGACTCCTCCCCCTCTATCACTGACTCCTCCCCCTCTCTATCACTGACTCCTCCCCCTCTATCTCTGACTCCTCCCCCTCTATCTCTGACTCCTCCCCCTCTATCACTGACTCCTCCCCCTCTCTATCTCTGACTCCTCCCCCTCTCTATCACTGACTCCTCCCCCTCTCTATCACTGACTCCTCCCCTCTCTATCACTGACTCCTCCCCTCTCTATCACTGACTCCTCCCCCTCTCTATCTCTGACTCCTCCCCCTCTATCTCTGACTCCTCCCCCTCTATCACTGACTCCTCCCCCTCTCTATCTCTGACCCCTCCCTCTCTATCACTGACTCCTCCCCTCTCTATCTCTGACTCCTCCCCCTCTATCACTGACTCCTCCCCCTCTCTATCACTGACTCCTCCCCCTCTATCTCTGACTCCTCCCCCTCTATCACTGACTCCTCCCCCTCTCTATCACTGACTCCTCCCCCTCTCTATCACTGACTCCTCCCCCTCTCTATCTCTGACTCCTCCCCCTCTCTATCTCTGACTCCTCCCCCTCTATCACTGACTCCTGCCCTCTATATCTCCTCCCCCTCTCTGTATCTCTGACTCCTCCCCCTCTATCACTGACTCCTCCCCCTCTATCACTGACTCCTCCCCCTCTCTGTCACTGACTCCTCCCCCTCTCTGTCACTGACTCCTCCCCCTCTCTATCACTGACTCCTCCCCCTCTATCTCTGACTCCTCACCCTCTATCACTGACTCCTCCCCTCTCTATCACTGACTCCTCCCTCTCTCCATCACTGACTCCTCCCCCTCTATCACTGACTCCTCCCCCTCTCTATCACTGACTCCTCCCCCTCTATCTCTGACTCCTCCCCCTCTATCACTGACTCCTCCCCCTCTATCTCTGACTCCTCCCCCTCTATCACTGACTCCTCCCCCTCTATCACTGACTCCTCCCCTCTCTATCACTGACTCCTCCCCCTCTCTATCACTGACTCCTCCCCCTCTATCTCTGACTCCTCCCCCTCTATCACTGACTCCTCCCTCTCTCCATCACTGACTCCTCCCCCTCTATCACTGACTCCTCCCTCTCTCCATCACTGACTCCTCCCCCTCTATCACTGACTCCTCCCTCTCTCCATCACTGACTCCTCCCCCTCTATCACTGACTCCTCCCTCTCTCCATCACTGACTCCTCCCCCTCTCTATCACTGACTCCTCCCTCTCTCTATCACTGACTCCTCCCCCTCTATCACTGACTCCTCCCCCTCTCTATCACTGACTCCTCCCTCTCTCTATCACTGACTCCTCCCCCTCTATCACTGACTCCTCCCCCTCTCTATCACTGACTCCTCCCCCTCTATCTCTGACTCCTCCCCCTCTATCACTGACTCCTCCCTCTCTCCATCACTGACTCCTCCCCCTCTATCACTGACTCCTCCCTCTCTCCATCACTGACTCCTCCCCCTCTATCACTGACTCCTCCCTCTCTCCATCACTGACTCCTCCCCCTCTATCACTGACTCCTCCCTCTCTCCATCACTGACTCCTCCTCCTCTATCACTGACTCCTCCCTCTCTCCATCACTGACTCCTCCCCCTCTATCACTGACTCCTCCCTCTCTCCATCACTGACTCCTCCCCCTCTATCACTGACTCCTCCCTCTCTCCATCACTGACTCCTCCCCCTCTATCACTGACTCCTCCCTCTCTCCATCACTGACTCCTCCCCCTCTATCACTGACTCCTCCCTCTCTCCATCACTGACTCCTCCCCCTCTATCACTGACTCCTCCCTCTCTCCATCACTGACTCCTCCCCCTCTATCACTGACTCCTCCCTCTCTCCATCACTGACTCCTCCCCCTCTATCACTGACTCCTCCCTCTCTCCATCACTGACTCCTCCCCCTCTATCACTGACTCCTCCCTCTCTCCATCTCTGACTCCTCCCCCTCTATCACTGACTCCTCCCCCTCTATCACTGACTCCTCCACTCTCTATCGCTGACTCCTCCCCCTCTCTGTCACTGACTCCTCCCCCTCTCTGTCACTGACTCCTCCCCCTCTCTATCACTGACTCCTCCCCCTCTATCTCTGACTCCTCCCCCTCTATCACTGACTCCTCCCCCTCTATCACTGACTCCTCCCCCTCTATCACTGACTCCTCCATCTCTCTATCACTGACTCCTCCCCCTCTATCACTGACTCCTCCCCTCTCTATCACTGACTCCTCCCTCTCTCCATCACTGACTCCTCCCCCTCTATCACTGACTCCTCCCTCTCTATCACTGACTCCTCCCCCTCTCTATCACTGACTCCTCCCCCTCTATCTCTGACTCCTCACCCTCTATCACTGACTCCTCCCCCTCTATCACTGACTCCTCCCCTCTCTATCACTGACTCCTCCCCCTCTCTATCACTGACTCCTCCCCCTCTCTATCACTGACTCCTCCCCCTCTATCTCTGACTCCTCCCCCTCTATCACTGACTCCTCCCTCTCTCCATCACTGACTCCTCCCCCTCTATCACTGACTCCTCCCTCTCTCCATCACTGACTCCTCCCCCTCTATCACTGACTCCTCCCTCTCTCCATCACTGACTCCTCCCTCTCTCCATCACTGACTCCTCCCCCTCTATCACTGACTCCTCCCTCTCTCCATCACTGACTCCTCCCCCTCTCTATCACTGACTCCTCCCTCTCTCTATCACTGACTCCTCCCCCTCTATCACTGACTCCTCCCTCTCTCCATCACTGACTCCTCCCCCTCTCTATCTCTGACTCCTCCCCCTCTCTATCACTGACTCCTCCCCCTCTATCTCTGACTCCTCCCCCTCTATCACTGACTCCTCCCTCTCTCCATCACTGACTCCTCCCCCTCTATCACTGACTCCTCCCTCTCTCCATCACTGACTCCTCCCCCTCTATCACTGACTCCTCCCTCTCTCCATCACTGACTCCTCCCTCTCTCCATCACTGACTCCTCCCCCTCTATCACTGACTCCTCCCTCTCTCCATCACTGACTCCTCCCCCTCTCTATCACTGACTCCTCCCTCTCTCTATCACTGACTCCTCCCCCTCTATCACTGACTCCTCCCTCTCTCCATCACTGACTCCTCCCCCTCTATCACTGACTCCTCCCTCTCTCCATCACTGACTCCTCCCCCTCTATCACTAACTCCTCCCTCTCTCTATCACTGACTCCTCCCCCTCTATCACTGACTCCTCCCTCTCTCTATCACTGACTCCTCCCCCCCTCTATCACTGACTCCTCCCTCTCTCCATCACTGACTCCTCCCCCTCTATCACTGACTCCTCCCTATCCCTATCTCTGACTCCTCCCCCTCTATCACTGACTCCTCCCCTCTCTATCACTGACTCCTCCCCCTCTATCACTGACTCCTCCCCTCTCTATCACTGACTCCTCCCTCTCTCCATCACTGACTCCTCCCCCTCTATCACTGACTCCTCCCCCTCTCTATCTCTGACTCCTCCCCCTCCCTATCACTGACTCCTCCCCCTCTCTATCTCTGACTCCTCCCCCTCTCTATCACTGACTCCTCCCCCTCTATCTCTGACTCCTCCCCCTCTCTATCTCTGACTCCTCCCCCTCTCTATCACTGACTCCTCCCCCTCTATCACTGACTCCTCCCTCTCTATCACTGACTCCTCCCTCTCTCCATCACTGACTCCTCCCCCTCTCTATCACTGACTCCTCCCTCTCTCTATCACTGACTCCTCCCCCTCTATCACTGACTCCTCCCTCTCTCCATCACTGACTCCTCCCCCTCTATCACTGACTCCTCCCTCTCTCCATCACTGACTCCTCCCCCTCTCTATCACTGACTCCTCCCTCTCTCTATCACTGACTCCTCCCCCTCTATCACTGACTCCTCCCTCTCTCGATCACTGACTCCTCCCCCTCTATCACTGACTCCTCCCCCTCTATCATTGACTCCTCCCCCTCTCTATCACTGACTCCTCCCCCTCTATCACTGACTCCTCCCCCTCTCTATCACTGACTCCTCCCCCTCTATCACTGACTCCACCCCCTCTATCACTGACTCCTCCCTCTCTCCATCACTGACTCCTCCCCCTCTATCACTGACTCCTCCCTCTCTATCACTGACTCCTCCCCCTCTATCACTGACTCCTCCCCCTCCATCACTGACTCCTCCCTCTCTCTATCACTGACTCCTCCCCCTCTATCACTGACTCCTCCCTCTCTCCATCACTGACTCCTCCCCCTCTATCACTGACTCCTCCCTCTCTCTATCACTGACTCCTCCCCCTCTATCACTGACTCCTCCCCCTCTATCACTGACTCCTCCCCCTCTATCACTGACCCCTCCCCCTCTCTATCACTGACTCCTCCCCCTCTATCACTGACTCCTCCTCTCTCTATCACTGACTCCTCCCTCTCTCTAACACTGACTCCTCCCCCTCTATCACTGACTCCTCCTCTCTCTATCACTGACTCCTCCCCCTCTATCACTGACTCCTCCCTCTCTCCATCACTGACTCCTCCCCCTCTATCACTGACTCCTCCCTCTCTCTATCACTGACTCCTCCCCCTCTATCACTGACTCCTCCCCCTCTCCATCACTGACTCCTCCCCCGCTATCACTGACTCCTCCTCTCTCTATCACTGACTCCTCCCCCGCTATCACTGACTCCTCCTCTCTCCATCACTGACTCCTCCCCCTCTATCACTGACTCCTCCCTCTCTCTCTCACTGACTCCTCCCTCTCTATCACTGACTCCTCCCTCTCTCTATCACTGAGTCCTCCCCCTCTCTATCTCTGACTCCTCCCCCTCTATCACTGACTCCTCCTCTCTCTATCACTGACTCCTCCCTCTCTCTATCTCTGACTCCTCCCCCTCTATCACTGACTCCTCCCCCTCTCTATCACTGACTCCTCCCTCTCTCCATCACTGACTCCTCCCCCTCTATCACTGACTCCTCCCCCTCTCTATCACTGACTCCTCCCTCTCTCTATCACTGACTCCTCCCTCTCTCCATCACTGACTCCTCCCCCTCTCTATCACTGACTCCTCCCTCTCTCTATCACTGACTCCTCCCTCCTCTCTCCATCACTGACTCCTCCCTCTCTCCATCACTGACTCCTCCCTCTCTCCATCACTGACTCCTCCCCCTCTATCACTGACTCCTCCCCCTCTCTATCACTGACTCCTCCCTCTCTCTAACACTGACTCCTCCCCCTCTCTATCACTGACTCCTCCCCCTCTCTATCACTGACTCCTCCCTCTCTATCACTGACTCCTCCCTCTCTCTATCACTGAGTCCTCCCCCTCTCTATCTCTGACTCCTCCCCCTCTATCACTGACTCCTCCCTCTCTCTATCACTGACTCCTCCCCCTCTCTATCACTGACTCCTCCCTCTCTCTATCACTGACTCCTCCCCCTCTCTATCACTGACTCCTCCCCCTCTCTATCACTGACTCCTCCCTCTCTCTATCACTGACTCCTCCCTCTCTCTATCACTGACTCCTCCCCCTCTCTATCACTGACTCCTCCCCCTCTATCACTGACTCCTCCCTCTCTATCACTGACTCCTCCCCCTCTATCACTGACTCCTCCCTCTCTCTATCACTGACTCCTCCCCCTCTATCACTGACTCCTCCCCCTCTCTATCACTGACTCCTCCCCCTCTCTATCACTGACTCCTCCCCCTCTCTATCACTGACTCCTCCCCTCTCTATCACTGACTCCTCCCCCTCTATCACTGACTCCTCCCTCTCTCTATCACTGACTCCTCCCTCTCTCTATCACTGACTCCTCCCCCTCTCTATCACTGACTCCTCCCCCTCTCTATCACTGACTCCTCCCCCTCTCTATCACTGACTCCTCCCTCTCTCTATCACTGACTCCTCCCCCTCTCTATCACTGACTCCTCCCCCTCTATCACTGACTCCTCCCTCTCTATCACTGACTCCTCCCCCTCTATCACTGACTCCTCCCTCTCTCTATCACTGACTCCTCCCCCTCTATCACTGACTCCTCCCCCTCTCTATCACTGACTCCTCCCCCTCTCTATCACTGACTCCTCCCCCTCTCTATCACTGACTCCTCCCCCTCTATCACTGACTCCTCCCTCTCTCTATCACTGACTCCTCCCCCTCTCTATCACTGACTCCTCCCCCTCTCTATCACTGACTCCTCCCCCTCTCTATCACTGACTCCTCCCCCTCTCTATCACTGACTCCTCCCCCTCTCTATCACTGACTCCTCCCCCTCTCTATCACTATCTCCTCCCCCTCTATCACTGACTCCTCCCCCTCTATCACTGACTCCTCCCTCTCTCTATCACTGACTCCTCCCCCTCTATCACTGACTCCTCCCCCTCTCTATCACTGACTCCTCCCCCTCTCTATCACTGACTCCTCCCTCTCTCTATCACTGACTCCTCCCCCTCTCTATCACTGACTCCTCCCTCTCTCTATCACTGACTCCTCCCTCTCTCCATCACTGACTCCTCCCCCTCTATCACTGACTCCTCCCTCTCTCCATCACTGACTCCTCCCTCTCTCCATCACTGACTCCTCCCTCTCTCTATCACTGACTCCTCCCCCTCTATCACTGACTCCTCCCCCTCTATCACTGACTCCTCCCTCTCTCCATCACTGACTCCTCCCCCTCTATCACTGACTCCTCCCCCACTCTATCACTGACTCCTCCCCCTCTCTATCACTGACTCCTCCCTCTCTCCATCACTGACTCCTCCCCCTCTATCACTGACTCCTCCCCCTCTATCACTGACTCCTCCCCCTCTATCACTGACTCCTCCCCCACTCTATCACTGACTCCTCCCCTCTCTATCACTGACTCCTCCCTCTCTCCATCACTGACTCCTCCCCCTCTATCACTGACTCCTCCCCCTCTATCACTGACTCCTCCCCCTCTATCACTGACCCCTCCCCCTCTCTATCACTGACTCCTCCCCCTCTATCACTGACTCCTCCTCTCTCTATCACTGACTCCTCCCTCTCTCTAACACTGACTCCTCCCCCTCTATCACTGACTCCTCCCCCTCTATCACTGACTCCTCCCCCTCTATCACTGACCCCTCCCCCTCTCTATCACTGACTCCTCCCCCTCTATCACTGACTCCTCCTCTCTCTATCACTGACTCCTCCCTCTCTCTAACACTGACTCCTCCCCCTCTATCACTGACTCCTCCTCTCTCTATCACTGACTCCTCCCCCTCTATCACTGACTCCTCCCTCTCTCCATCACTGACTCCTCCCCCTCTATCACTGACTCCTCCCTCTCTCCATCACTGACTCCTCCCTCTCTCCATCACTGACTCCTCCCTCTCTCTATCACTGACTCCTCCCCCTCTATCACTGACTCCTCCCCCTCTATCACTGACTCCTCCCTCTCTCCATCACTGACTCCTCCCCCTCTATCACTGACTCCTCCCCCACTCTATCACTGACTCCTCCCCCTCTCTATCACTGACTCCTCCCTCTCTCCATCACTGACTCCTCCCCCTCTATCACTGACTCCTCCCCCTCTATCACTGACTCCTCCCCCTCTATCACTGACTCCTCCCCCACTCTATCACTGACTCCTCCCCTCTCTATCACTGACTCCTCCCTCTCTCCATCACTGACTCCTCCCCCTCTATCACTGACTCCTCCCCCTCTATCACTGACTCCTCCCCCCTCTATCACTGACTCCTCCCCCCCTCTGTCACTGACTCCTCCCCCTCTATCACTGACTCCTCCCCCTCTCTATCACTGACTCCTCCCCCCTCTATCACTGACTCCTCCCTCTCTATCACTGACTCCTCCCCCTCTCTCTCTGACTCCTCCCCCTCTCTATCACTGACTCCTCCCCCTCTCTATCACTGACTCCTCCCCCCCTCTGTCACTGACTCCTCCCCCTCTCTGACTCCTCCCCCTCCTCCCCTCAGGCCCCGCCCCCCGATGACTGACGCCGGACAATGGGCGGCGTGATGACATCGCGCGGTGACGTCACTGAGGCCGCGCGGCGGAGGGAAAATCGAAGATGGCGGCGGCGGCGGTTTTTTTTCCCTCTGAGGTGAAATTTCAAATCGATTCTAATCGGGGTCAAGGGGTCAGGAGGAGGGGTCAGAGGGTGAGGAGGAGGAGGGTCAGAGGGTGAGGAGGAGGGTCAGAGGGTGAGGAGGAGGGTCAGAGGGAGAGGAGGAGGAGGGTCAGAGGGTGAGGAGGAGGGTCAGAGGGACAGGAGGAGGAGGGTCAGAGGGTGAGGAGGAGGGTCAGAGGGACAGGAGGAGGAGGGTCAGAGGGTGAGGAGGAGGGTCAGAGGGTGAGGAGGAGGGTCAGAGGGAGAGGAGGAGGAGGGTCAGAGGGTGAGGAGGAGGGTCAGAGGGTGAGGAGGAGGGTCAGAGGGAGAGGAGGAGGAGGGTCAGAGGGTGAGGAGGAGGGTCAGAGGGTGAGGAGGAGGGTCAGAGGGTGAGGAGGAGGGTCAGAGGGACAGGAGGAGGGTCAGATGGTGAGGAGGGGGGGTCAGAGGGACAGGAGGAGGGGTCAGATGGTGAGGAGGGGGGTCAGAGTGACAGGAGGAGGAGGGGTCAGAGGGTGAGGAGGAGGGTCAGAGGGACAGGAGGAGGGGTCAGATGGTGAGGAGGGGGGGTCAGAGGGTGAGGAGGAGGGTCAGATGGTGAGGAGGGGGGGTCAGAGGGTGAGGAGGGGGGTCAGATGGTGAGGAGGAGGGTCAGAGGGTGAGGAGGAGGGTCAGAGGGACAGGAGGAGGGGTCAGATGGTGAGGAGGGGGGGTCAGAGGGTGAGGAGGAGGGTCAGAGGGTGAGGAGGAGGGTCAGAGGGACAGGAGGAGGGGTCAGATGGTGAGGAGGGGGGGGTCAGAGGGTGAGGAGGGGGGTCAGAGTGACAGGAGGAGGAGGGGTCAGAGGGTGAGGAGGAGGGTCAGAGGGACAGGAGGAGGGGTCAGATGGTGAGGAGGGGGGGTCAGAGGGTGAGGAGGGGGGTCAGATGGTGAGGAGGGGGGGTCAGAGGGTGAGGAGGGGGGTCAGAGTGACAGGAGGAGGAGGGGTCAGAGGGTGAGGAGGGGGGGTCAGAGGGTGAGGAGGGGGGTCAGAGTGACAGGAGGAGGAGGGGTCAGAGGGTGAGGAGGGGGGGTCAGAGGGTGAGGAGGAGGGTCAGAGGGTGAGGAGGGGGGGTCAGAGGGTGAGGAGGGGGGTCAGAGGGTGAGGAGGAGGGTCAGAGGGTGAGGAGGAGGGGTCAGAGGGACAGGAGGAGGAGGGTCAGAGGGTGAGGAGGGGGGGTCAGAGGGTGAGGAGGAGGGTCAGAGGGTGAGGAGGAGGGTCAGAGGGTGAGGAGGAGGGTCAGAGGGTGAGGAGGAGGGTCAGAGGGTGAGGAGGAGGAGGGTCAGAGGGTGAGGAGGAGGGTCAGAGGGTGAGGAGGGGGGTCAGAGGGACAGGAGGAGGGGTCAGAGGGTGAGGAGGAGGGTCAGAGGGTGAGGAGGAGGGGTCAGAGGGTGAGGAGGAGGGTCAGAGGGTGAGGAGGAGGGTCAGAGGGTGAGGAGGAGGGTCAGAGGGTGAGGAGGAGGAGGGTCAGAGGGTGAGGAGGGGGGGTCAGAGGGTGAGGAGGAGGGTCAGAGGGTGAGGAGGAGGGTCAGAGGGTGAGGAGGAGGGTCAGAGGGTGAGGAGGAGGGTCAGAGGGTGAGGAGGAGGAGGGTCAGAGGGTGAGGAGGAGGAGGGTCAGAGGGTGAGGAGGAGGGTCAGAGGGTGAGGAGGGGGGGTCAGAGGGTGAGGAGGAGGAGGGTCAGAGGGTGAGGAGGGGGGTCAGAGGGTGAGGAGGAGGGTCAGAGGGTGAGGAGGAGGGTCAGAGGGTGAGGAGGAGGGTCAGAGGGTGAGGAGGAGGGTCAGAGGGTGAGGAGGAGGAGGGTCAGAGGGTGAGGAGGAGGGTCAGAGGGTGAGGAGGGGGGGTCAGAGGGTGAGGAGGAGGAGGGTCAGAGGGTGAGGAGGGGGGTCAGAGGGTGAGGAGGGGGGGTCAGAGGGTGAGGAGGAGGGGTCAGAGGGTGAGGAGGAGGGGTCAGAGGGTGAGGAGGGGGGGTCAGACGGTGAGGAGGGGGGGTCAGAGGGTGAGGAGGGGGGTCAGAGGGTGAGGAGGAGGGGTCAGAGGGTGAGGAGGAGGGTCAGAGGGTGAGGAGGGGGGGTCAGAGGGTGAGGAGGAGGAGGGTCAGAGGGACAGGAGGGGGGGTCAGAGGGTGAGGAGGAGGGTCAGAGGGACAGGAGGAGGAGGGTCAGAGGGTGAGGAGGAGGGGTCAGAGGGTGAGGAGGGGGGGTCAGAGGGTGAGGAGGGGGGGTCAGAGGGTGAGGAGGAGGGGTCAGAGGGTGAGGAGGAGGGTCAGAGGGTGAGGAGTGGGGGTCAGAGGGTGAGGAGGAGGGTCAGAGGGACAGGAGGAGGAGGGTCAGAGGGACAGGAGGAGGAGGGTCAGAGGGTGAGGAGGAGGGGTCAGAGGGTGAGGAGGGGGGGTCAGAGGGTGAGGAGGGGGGGTCAGAGGGTGAGGAGGAGGGTCAGAGGGTGAGGAGGGGGGGTCAGAGGGTGAGGAGGGGGTGTCAGAGGGTGAGGAGGGGGGTCAGAGGGACAGGAGGAGGAGGGTCAGAGGGTGAGGAGGAGGGGTCAGAGGGTGAGGAGGAGGGTCAGAGGGTGAGGAGGGGGGGTCAGAGGGTGAGGAGGAGGGTCAGAGGGTGAGGAGGCGGGTCAGAGGGTGAGGAGGGGGTGTCAGAGGGTGAGGAGGAGGGTCAGAGGGTGAGGAGGGGGGGTCAGAGGGTGAGGAGGAGTGTCAGAGGGTTAGGGGGGGTCAGAGGGTGAGGAGGGGGGGTCAGAGGGTGAGGAGGAGGGTCAGAGGGTGAGGAGGGGGGTCAGAGGGTGAGGAGGGGGGTCAGAGGGTGAGGAGGGGGGGTCAGAGGGTGAGGAGGAGGGTCAGAGGGTGAGGAGAGGGGTCAGAGGGTGAGGAGGGGTCAGTGGGTGAGCAGAGGGGTCAGAGGGTGAGGAGGAGGGTCAGAGGGTGAGGAGGAGGGTCAGAGGGTGAGGAGGGTCAGAGGGTGAGGAGAGGGGTCATAGGGACAGGAGGAGGAGGGTCAGAGGGTGAGGAGGAGGGTCAGAGGGTGAGGAGGGGGGTCAGAGGGTGAGGAGGGGGGTCAGAGGGTGAGGAGGGGGGTCAGAGGGTGAGGAGGGGGGTCAGAGGGACAGGTGGAGGGTCAGAGGGTGAAGAGGAGGGTCAGAGGGACAGGAGGAGGGTCAGAGGGACAGGAGGAGGGTCAGAGGGTGAGGAGGAGGGTCAGAGGGACAGGAGGGGGGTCAGAGGGTGAGCAGGGGGTCAGAGGGACAGGAGGAGGGTCAGAGGGTGAGGAGGGGGTCAGAGGGACAGGAGGGGGGTCAGAGGGTGAAGAGGAGGGTCAGAGGGACAGGAGGAGGGTCAGAGGGTGAGGAGGGGGGTCAGAGGGTGAGGAGGGGGGTCAGAGGGTGAGGAGGGGGTCAGAGGGACAGGAGGGGGGTCAGAGGGTGAGGAGGAGGGTCAGAGGGTGAGGAGAGGGGTCAGAGGGTGAGGAGGGGGGTCAGAGGGTGAGGAGGAGGGTCAGAGGGTGAGGAGAGGGGTCAGAGGGTGAGGAGGGTCAGTGGGTGAGCAGAGGGGTCAGAGGGTGAGGAGGAGGGTCAGAGGGTGAGGAGGAGGGTCAGAGGGTGAGGAGGAGGGTCAGAGGGTGAGGAGGGTCAGAGGGTGAGGAGAGGGGTCATAGGGTGAGGAGGGTCAGAGGGTGCGGAGATGGGTCAGAGGGTGAGGAGGGGGGTCAGAGGGACAGGAGGGGGGCTCAGAGGGTGAGGAGGAGGGTCAGAGGGTGAGGAGGGGGGTCAGAGGGACAGGAGGAGGGGTCAGAGAGTGAGGAGGGGGGTCAGAGGGTGAGGAGGGGGGTCAGAGGGACAGGAGGAGGGGTCAGAGGGTGAAGAGGGGGTCAGAGGGACAGGAGGAGGTGTCAGAGGGACAGGAGGAGGGGTCAGAGGGTGAGGAGGGGGGTCAGAGGGTGAGGAGGGGGTCAGAGGGACAGGAGGAGGGGTCAGAGGGACAGGAGGAGGGGTCAGAGGGTGAGGAGGGGGGTCAGAGGGACAGGAGGAGGGGTCAGAGGGACAGGTGGGGGTCAGAGGGTGAGGAGGGGGGTCAGAGGGACAGGAGGGGGGTCAGAGGGTGAGGAGGGGGTCAGAGGGACAGGAGGAGGGGTCAGAGGGACAGGCGGAGGGGTCAGAGGGTGAGGAGGGGGGTGAGGAGGGGGTCAGAGGGACAGGAGGAGTGGTCAGAGGGACAGGAGGAGGGGTCAGAGGGTGTGGAGGGGGGTCAGAGGGACAGGAGGAGGGGTCAGAGGGACAGGAGGGGGGTCAGAGGGTGAGGAGGGGGTCAGAGGGACAGGAGGAGGGGTCAGAGGGACAGGAGGAGGGGTCAGAGGGTGAGGAGGGGGGTCAGAGGGTGAGGAGGGGGGTCAGAGGGACAGGAGGGGGGTCAGAGGGTGAGGAGGAGGAGGGTCAGCGGGACAGGAGGAGGGTCAGAGGGTGAGGAGGAGGAGGGTCAGAGGGACAGGAGGAGGGTCAGAGGGTCAGGATGGCGGTCAGAGGTTGAGGAGGAGGATCAGAGGGTGAGGAGGGGGGTCAGAGGGTGAGGAGGAGGGGTCAGAGGGACAGGAGGAGGGGTCAGAGGGACAGGAGGAGGGGTCAGAAGGTGAGGAGGGGGGTCAGAGGGTGAGGAGGGGGGTCAGAGGGACAGGAGGGGGGTCAGAGGGTGAGGAGGGGGTCAGGGACAGGAGGAGGGGTCAGAGGGACAGGAGGACGGGTCAGAGGGTGAGGAAGGGGTCAGAGGGACAGGAGGAGGGATCAGAGGGTGAGGAGGGGGGTCAGAGGGACAGGAGGAGGCGTCAGAGGGTGAGGAGGAGGGTCAGAGGGACAGGAGGAGGGTCAGAGGGTCAGGAGGGGGGTCAGAGGGTGAGGAGGAGGATCAGAGGGTGAGGAGGAGGATCAGAGGGTGAGGAGGGGGGTCAGAGGGACAGGAGGAGGGGTCAGAGGGTGAGGAGGAGGGTCAGAGGGACAGGAGGGGGGTCAGAGGGTGAGGAGGAGGGTCAGAGGGTGAGGAGGAGGGTCAGAGGGACAGGAGGGGTCAGAGGGTGAGGAGGGGGGTTAGAGGGACAGGAGGGGGGTCAGAGGGTGAGGAGGGGTCAGAGGGACAGGAGGGGGGTCAGAGGGTGAGGAGGGGGTCAGAGGGACAGGAGGAGGGGGTCAGAGGGACAGGAGGAGGGGTCAGAGGGACAGGAGGAGGGTGAGGAGGGGGGTCAGATGGTGAGGAGGGGAGTCAGAGGGTGAGGAGGGGGGTCAGAGGGTGAGTTGGTGGGTCAGAGGGTGAGGAGGGGGTCAGAGGGACAGGAGGGGGGATCAGAGGGACAGGAGGGGGTCAGAGGGTGAGGAGGGGTGTCAGAGGGTGAGGAGGGTGATCAGAGGGTGAGGAGGGTGATCAGAGGGTGAGGAGGGGGGTCAGCGGGTGAGGAGGGGGGTCAGAGGGTGAGTTGGTGGGTCAGAGGGTGAGTTGGTGGGTCAGAGGGTGAGGAGTGGGTCAGACGGTGAGGAGGGGGGTCAGGGGGTGAGGAGGGGGGTCAGAGGGTGAGGAGGGGGGTCAGACGGACAGGAGGTGGGTCAGAGGGTGAGGACGGTGTCAGAGGGTGAGGAGGTGGGTCAGAGGGTGAGGAGGTGGGTCAGAGGGTGAGGAGGGGGTCAGAGGGTGAGGAGGGGGGTTCGAGGGACAGGAGGGGGGTCAGAGGGTGAAGAGGGTGAGGAGGGTGGTCAGAGGGTGAGGTGGGGGGTCAGAGGGTCAGGAGGGGGGTCAGAGGGACAGGAGGGGGGTCAGAGGGTGAGGAGGGGTGTCAGTGGGTGAGGAGAGGGGTCAGAGGGACAGGAGGGTGTCAGAGGGTGAGGAGGGCGGTCAGAGGGTCAGGAGGGGGGTCAGAGGGTGAGGGGTGTCAGAGGGTCAGGAGCGGTGTCAGAATGTGAGGAGGGGCGTCAGATGGACAGGAGGGCGGTCAGAGGGTGAGGAGGTGTGTTGGGGGGTCAGAGGGTCAGAATGGGGGTCATAGGGTGAGGAGGGGGGTCGGGGGGCCAGAGGGTAAGGAGGGGGTTCAAAGGGTGAGTTGGAGGTTCAGAGGGACAGGAGGGGGAGTCAGAGGGTCAGGAGGAGGTGAGGTTCAGGACAGTGTCAGGGTCACGAGGGGTTCAGGACAGTGAGGGTCAGGGGAGGTAAGGGTCAAGAGAAGGTCAGGGTCAGGGGAGGTCAGGGTGAGGAGGGAGTCAGGGTCGGGTTACAGTCAAGAGGGGGTCAGGGTCAGGTTACGGTCAGGAGGGCGTCAGGGTCAGGTTATGGTCAGGAGGGGGTCAGGGTCAGGTTACGGTCAGGAGGGGGTCAGGGTGAGGTTACAGTCAAGAGGCGGTCAGGGTCAGGAGGGGGTCAGGCTCAGGTTCAGGAGGCGGTCAGGGTCAGGTTACGGTCAGGAGGGGGTCAGGGTCAGGTTACGGTCAGGAGGGGGTCAGGGTCAGGTTACGTTCTGGAGGGGTCAGGGTCAGGAGGGGGTCAGGGTCAGGTTACGGTCAGGAGGGGGTCAGGGTCAGGAGGGGGTCAGGGTCAGGTTACGTTCTGGAGGGGTCAGGGTCAGGAGGGGGTCAGGGTCATGTTACGGTCAGGAGGGGGTCAGGGTCAGGAGGGGGTCAGGGTCAGGTTACGTTCTGGAGGGGTCAGGAGAGGGTCAGGGTCATGTTACGGTCAGGAGCGGGTCAGGGTCAGGTTACGGTCAGGAGAGGTTCAGGTTACAGTCAGGAGGGGGTCAGGTTCATGAGGGGGTCAGGGTCAGTTTATGGTCCGGAGGGGGTCAGGGTCAGGTTACGGTCAGGAGGGGGTCAGGATCAGGTTACGGTCAGGAGGGGGTCAGGGTCAGTTTACGGTCGGGAGGGTTCAGGGTCAGGAGGGGGTCAGGGTCAGTTTAGGGTCGGGAGGGTTCAGGGTCAGGAGGGGGTCAGGGTCAGTTTACGGTCGGGAGGGGGTCAGGATCAGGTTACGGTCAGGAGGGGGTCAGGGTCAGGAGGGGGTCAGGATCAGGTTACGGTCAGGAGGGGGTCAGGGTCAGGTTACGGTCGGAAGGGTTCAGGGTCAGGAGGGGGTCAGGGTCAGTTTACGGTCGGGAGGGCGTCAGGGTCAGGTTACTGTCAGGAGAGGGTCAGGATGGGGTCAGGGTCAGGTTACGGTCCGGAGGGGGTCAGGTTCAGGAGGGGGTCAGGTTCAGGAGGGGGTCCGGGTCAGTTTACGGTCAGGAGGGCGTCAGGGTCGGGTCAGGGTCAGGAGGGGGTCAAGGTCAGGTTGTGGTCCGGAGGGGGTCATTGTCAGGTTACGGTCAGGAGGTTTCAGGGTCAGGAGGGGGTCAGGGTCAGTTTACGGTCGGGAGGGTTCAGGGTCAGGAGGGGGTCAGGGTCAGTTTACGGTCGGGAGGGTTCAGGGTCAGGAGGGGGTCAGGGTCAGTTTACGGTCAGGAGGGGGTCAGGATCAGGTTACGGTCAGGAGGGGGTCAGGGTCAGGTTACGGTCAGGAGGGGGTCAGGGTCAGGTTACGGTCGGGAGGGGGTCAGGATCAGGTTACGGTCAGAAGGGGGTCAGGGTCAGGAGGGGGTCATTGTCAGGTTACGGTCCGGAGGGGGTCAGGGTCAGGAGGGGGTCAGGGTCAGGTTACGGTCAGGAGGGGGTCAGGGTCAGGAGGGGGTCAGGGTCAGGTTACGGTCAGGAGGGGGTCAGGGTCAGGTTACGGTCAGGAGGGGGTCAGGATCAGGTTACGGTCGGGAGGGGGTCAGGGTCAGGAGGGGGTCAGGGTCAGGTTACGGTCGGGAGGGGGTCAGGGTCAGGAGGGGGTCAGGGTCAGGTTACGGTCGGGAGGGGGTCAGGATCAGGTTATGGTCAGAAGGGAGTCAGGGTCAGGAGGGGGTCAGGGTCAGGTTACGGTCAGGAGGGGGTCAGGGTCAGGAGGGGGTCAGGGTCAGGTTACGGTCAGGAGGGGGTCAGGGTCAGGAGGGGGTCAGGATCAGGTTACGGTCAGGAGGGGGTCAGGGTCAGGTGACGGTCGGGAGGGTTCAGGGTCAGGAGGGGGTCAGGGTCAGTTTACGGTCGGGAGGGGGTCAGGGTCAGGTTACGGTCGGGAGGGGGTCAGGGTCAGGTTACGGTCAGGAGGGGGTCAGGGTCAGGTTACGGTCGGGAGGGGGTCAGGATCAGGTTATGGTCAGAAGGGAGTCAGGGTCAGGAGGGGGTCAGGGTCAGGTTACGGTCAGGAGGGGGTCAGGGTCAGGAGGGGGTCAGGATCAGGTTACGGTCAGGAGGGGGTCAGGGTCAGGTTACGGTCGGGAGGGGGTCAGGATCAGGTTATGGTCAGAAGGGAGTCAGGGTCAGGAGGGGGTCAGGGTCAGGTTACGGTCAGGAGGGGGTCAGGGTCAGGAGGGGGTCAGGATCAGGTTACGGTCAGGAGGGGGTCAGGGTCAGGTTACGGTCGGGAGGGTTCAGGGTCAGGAGGGGGTCAGGGTCAGTTTACGGTCGGGAGGGGGTCAGGGTCAGGTTACGGTCGGGAGGGCGTCAGGGTCAGGTTACTGTCAGGAGAGGGTCAGGTTACTGTCAGGAGAGGGTCAGGTTACGGTCCGGAGGGGGTCAGGTTCAGGAGGGGGTCAGGTTCAGGAGGGGGTCCAGGTCAGTTTACGGTCAGGAGGGGGTCAGGGTCGGGTCAGGATCAGGAGGGGGTCAAGGTCAGGTTGTGGTCCGGAGGGGGTCAGGGTCAGGTTACGGTCGAGAGGGTTCAGGGTCAGGAGGGGGTCAGGGTCAGTTTACGGTCGGGAGGGGGTCATGGTCGGGAGGGGGTCATTGTCAGTTTACGGTCGGGAGGGTTCAGGGTCAGGAGGGGGTCAGGGTCAGTTTAGGGTCGGGAGGGTTCAGGGTCAGGAGGGGGTCAGGGTCAGTTTACGGTCGGGAGGGGGTCAGGATCAGGTTACGGTCAGGAGGGGGTCAGGGTCAGGAGGGGGTCAGGATCAGGTTACGGTCAGGAGGGGGTCAGGGTCAGGTTACGGTCGGAAGGGTTCAGGGTCAGGAGGGGGTCAGGGTCAGTTTACGGCCGGGAGGGGGTCAGGGTCAGGTTACGGTCGGGAGGGCGTCAGGGTCAGGTTACTGTCAGGAGAGGGTCAGGATGGGGTCAGGGTCAGGTTACGGTCCGGAGGGGGTCAGGTTCAGGAGGGGGTCAGGTTCAGGAGGGGTTCCGGGTCAGTTTACGGTCAGGAGGGGGTCAGGGTCGGGTCAGGGTCAGGAGGGGGTCAAGGTCAGGTTGTGGTCCGGAGGGGGTCAGGGTCAGGTTACGGTCGAGAGGGTTCAGGGTCAGGAGGGGGTCAGGGTCAGTTTACGGTCGGGAGGGGGTCATGGTCGGGAGGGGGTCATTGTCAGGTTACGGTCAGGAGGTTTCAGGGTCAAGAGGGGGTCAGGGTCAGTTTACGGTCGGGAGGGTTCAGGGTCAGGAGGGGGTCAGGGTCAGTTTACGGTCGGGAGGGTTCAGGGTCAGGAGGGGGTCAGGGTCAGTTTACGGTCGGGAGGGGGTCAGGATCAGGTGACGGTCAGGAGGGGGACAGGGTCGGGAGGGGGTCAGGGTCAGGAGGTGGTCGGGGTCAGGTTACGGTCGGGAGGGGGTCAGGGTCAGGTTACGGTCGGGAGGGGGTCAGGGTCAGGAGGGGGTCAGGGTCAGGTTATGGTCCGGAGGGGGTCAGGGTCAGGGTCAGGGTCAGGTTACGGTCCAGAGGGGGTCAGGGTCAGGAGGGGGTCAGGTTCAGGAGGGGGTCCGGGTCAGTTTACGGTCCGGAGGGGGTCAGGGTCAGGTTACAGTCAGGAAGGGGTCAGGGTCAGGTTACGGTCTGGAGGGGGTCAGGGTCAGGTTACGGTCAGGGTCAGAAGGGGGTCAGGGTCAGGTTACGGTCAGGAGGGGGTCAGGGTCAGGGTTAGGTTACGGTCAGGAGGGGGTCAGGGTCAGGTTACGGTCCGGCGGGTGGCAGGGTCAGGTTACGGTTAGGAGGGGGTCAGGGTCAGGTTACGGTCAGGAGGGGGTCAGGGTCAGGTTACGGTCAGGAGGGGGTCAGGGTCATGTTACGGTCAGGAGGGGGTCAGGGTCATGTTACGGTCAGGAGGGGTTCAGGATCAGGAGGGGGTCAGGGTCAGGTTACGGTCGGGAGGGGGCCAGGGTCAGGAGGGGGTCAGGGTCAGGTTACGGTCGGGAGGGGGTCAGGGTCATGTTACGGTCAGGAGGGGGCCAGGGTCATGTTACGGTCAGGAGGGGGTCAGAGTCAGGTTACGGTCGGGAGGGGGTCAGGGTCAGGAGGGGGTCAGGGTTTACGGTCAGTAGTGGGTCAGAGTCAGTAGGAGGTCAGTTTAACGGGCAGGATGGGGTCAGGGTCTGGAGGAGGTCAGGGTCAGGAGGGGGTCAGGGTTAGGTTCGGAGCGGGTCAGGGTTACGGTCAGGAGGGGGTCAGGGTTTGGTTCGGAGGGGGTCAGGGTTACGGTCAGCAGCGGTTCAGGGTCTGGAGGGGGTCAGGGTTTACGGTCAGGAGTGGGTCAGAGTCAGGAGGAGGTCAGTTTAACGGGCAGGAGGGGGGTCAGGGTTTACGGTCAGGAGTGGGTCAGAGTCAGGAGGGGGTCAGGGTTACGGTCAGTAGTGGGTCAGGATCAGGAGGGGGGGTCAGGGCTACGGTCAGGAGGAGGTTAGGGTCAGGAGGAGGACAGGGTTACGGTCAGGTGGGGGTCAGGGTCAGGATGGGGTCAGGGTTACGGTCAGGAGGAGATCAGGGTCAGGAGGGGGTCACGGTTACGGTCAGGAGGGGGTCAGGGTTACGGTCAGGAGGAGATCAGGGTCAGGAGGGGGTCACGGTTACGGTCAGGAGGGGGTCAGGGTTACGGTCAGTAGTGGGTCAGGATCAGGATGGGGGGGTCAGGGCTGCGGTCAGGAGGAGGTTAGGGTCAGGAGGAGGACAGGGTTACGGTCAGGTGGGGGTCAGGGTCAGGGTCAGGTTACGGTCAGGAGGGGGTCAGGGTCAGGTTACGGTCCGGCGGGTGGCAGGGTCAGGTTACGGTCCGGAGGGGGTCAGGGTCAGGTTACGGTCCGGCGGGTGGCAGGGTCAGGTTACGGTTAGGAGGGGGTCAGGGTCAGGTTACGGTTAGGAGGGGGTCAGGGTCAGGTTACGGTCAGGAGGGGGTCAGGGTCAGGTTACGGTCAGGAGGGGGTCAGGGTCATGTTACGGTCAGGAGGGGGTCAGGGTCATGTTACGGTCAGGAGGGGTTCAGGGTCAGGAGGGGGTCAGGGTCAGGTTACGGTCGGGAGGGGGCCAGGGTCAGGAGGGGGTCAGGGTCAGGTTACGGTCGGGAGGGGGTCAGGGTCAGGTTATGGTCAGGAGGGGGCCAGGGTCATGTTACGGTCAGGAGGGGGCCAGGGTCATGTTACGGTCAGGAGGGGGTCAGAGTCAGGTTACGGTCGGGAGGGGGTCAGGGTCAGGAGGGGTTCTGGGTCAGGCTACGGTTGGGAGGGGGTCAGGGTCAGGAGGGGGTCAGGGTTTACGGTCAGTAGTGGGTCAGAGTCAGTAGGAGGTCAGTTTAACGGGCAGGATGGGGTCAGGGTCTGGAGGAGGTCAGGGTCAGGAGGGGGTCAGGGTTAGGTTCGGAGCGGGTCAGGGTTACGGTCAGGAGGGGGTCAGGGTTTGGTTCGGAGGGGGTCAGGGTTACGGTCAGCAGCGGTTCAGGGTCTGGAGGGGGTCAGGGTTTACGGTCAGGAGTGGGTCAGAGTCAGGAGGAGGTCAGTTTAACGGGCAGGAGGGGGTCAGGGTTACGGTCAGGAGGAGATCAGGGTCAGGAGGGGGTCAGGGTTACGGTCAGGAGGGGGTCAGGGTTACGGTCAGGAGGAGATCAGGGTCAGGAGGGAGTCAGGGTTACGGTCAGGAGGGGGTCAGGGTTACGGTCAGGAGGGGGTCAGGGTTACGGTCAGGAGGAGATCAGGGTCAGGAGGGAGTCAGGGTTACGGTCAGGAGGGGGTCAGGGTTACGGTCAGCAGCGGTTCAGGGTCAGGAGGGGGGTCAGGGCTACGGTCAGGAGGAGGTCAGGGTTAGGAGGGGGTCAGGGTTACGGACAGTAGTGGGTCAGGATCAGGAGGGGGGTCAGGGCTACGGTCAGGAGGAGGTTCGGGTCAGGAGGAGGACAGGGTTACGGTCAGGTGGGGGTCAGGGTCAGGATGGGGTCAGGGTCTGGAGGGGGTCAGGGTTTACGGTCAGTAGTGGGTCAGGGTCAGGAGGTGGTCATGGTCAGGGTCAGGGCCAGGGACCCCCCTCACAGGTCATCAAGTTAATCGAGGCGGGGGGTGTACAGACATGCTCAGTGGGGGAGGAGATGAGTGGGGGTCACTGTGGGGTCAAATCAATAATGAAATCAAAATCAGCTCAATCAATCGATAATCTAAATATATAAATTAAATCAATCGATAGACTAAATATATAAATTAAATCAATCGATAGACTAAATATATAAATTAAATCAATCGATAGACTAAATATATAAATTAAATCAATCGATAGACTAAATATATAAATTAAATCAATCGATAGTCTAAATATATAAATTAAAATCAATCGATAGACTAAATATATAAATTAAATCAATCGATAATCTAAATATATAAATTAAATCAATCGATAGACTAAATATATAAATTAAATCAATCGATAGACTAAATATATAAATTAAATCAATCGATAATCTAAATATATAAATTAAATCAATCGATGATCTAAATATATAAATTAAATTAATCGATAGACTAAATATATAAATTAAATCAATCGATAATCTAAATATATAAATTAAATCAATCGATAGACTAAATATATAAATTAAATCAATCGATAGACTAAATATATAAATTAAATCAATCGATGATCTAAATATATAAATTAAATCAATCGATAATCTAAATATATAAATTAAATCAATCGATAGACTAAATATATAAATTAAATCAATCGATGATCTAAATATATAAATTAAATCAATCGATAATCTAAATATATAAATTAAATCAATCGATAATCTAAATATATCAATAAAATCAATCGATAATCTAAATATATAAATTAAATCAATCGATAGACTAAATATATAAATTAAATCAATCGATAATCTAAATATATAAATTAAATCAATCGATAATCTAAATATATAAATTAAATCAATCGATAGACTAAATATATAAATAAAATCAATCGATAATCTAAATATATAAATTAAATCAATCGATAGACGAAATATATAAATTAAATCAATCGATAGACTAAATATATAAATTAAATCAATCGATAATCTAAATATATAAATTAAATCAATCGATGATCTAAATATATAAATTAAATCAATCGATAGACTAAATATATAAATTAAATCAATCGATGATCTAAATATATAAATTAAATCAATCGATGATCTAAATATATAAATTAAATCAATCGATAATCTAAATATATAAATTAAATCAATCGATAGACTAAATATATAAATTAAATCAATCGATGATCCAAATATATAAATTAAATCAATCGATAATCTAAATATATAAATTAAATCAATCGATAGACTAAATATATAAATTAAATCAATCGATGATCTAAATATATAAATTAAATCAATCGATAATCTAAATATATAAATTAAATCAATCGATAATCTAAATATATAAATTAAATCAATCGATAGACAGGAGTGAATCGTTCCCTTTTACCCACTGTGTACTGTACAATGTACAGGAGCTGACACTGAGACACACACGGACCGTACAGTCCCAGACAGGAGTGAATCGTTCCCTTTTACCCACTGTGTACTGTACAATGTACAGGAGCTGACACTGAGACACACACGGGCCGTACAGTCCCAGACAGGAGTGAATCGTTCCCTTTTACCCACTGTGTACTGTACAATGTACAGGAGCTGACACTGAGACACACACGGGGCCGTACAGTCCCAGACAGGAGTGAATCGTTCCCTTTTACCCACTGTGTACTGTACAATTTACAGGAGCTGACACTGAGACACACACGGGGCCGTACAGTCCCAGACAGGAGTGAATCGTTCCCTTTTACCCACTGTGTACTGTACAATGTACAGGAGCTGACACTGAGACACACACGGGGCCATACAGTCCCAGACAGGAGTGAATCGTTCCCTTTTACCCACTGTGTACTGTACAATGTACAGGAGCTGACACTGAGACACACACGGGGCCGTACAGTCCCAGACAGGAGTGAATCGTTCCCTTTTACCCACTGTGTACTGTACAATGTACAGGAGCTGACACTGAGACACACACGGGGCCGTACAGTCCCAGACAGGAGTGAATCGTTCCCTTTTACCCACTGTGTACTGTACAATGTACAGGAGCTGACACTGAGACACACACGGGGCCGTACAGTCCCAGACAGGAGTGAATCGTTCCCTTTTACCCACTGTGTACTGTACAATGTACAGGAGCTGACACTGAGACACACACGGGGCCGTACAGTCCCAGACAGGAGTGAATCGTTCCCTTTTACCCACTGTGTACTGTACAATGTACAGGAGCTGACACTGAGACACACACGGGGCCGTACAGTCCCAGACAGGAGTGAATCGTTCCCTTTTACCCAATGTGTACTGTACAATGTACAGGAGCCTACACTGAGACACACACGGGGCCGTACAGTCCAAGACAGGAGTGAATCGTTCCCTTTTACCCACTGTGTATTGTACAATGTACAGGAGCTGACACTGAGACACACACGGGGCCATACAGTCCCAGACAGGAGTGAATCGTTCCCTTTTACCCACTGTGTACTGTACAATGTACAGGAGCTGACACTGAGACACACACGGGGCCATACAGTCCCAGACAGGAGTGAATCGTTCCCTTTTACCCACTGTGTATTGTACAATGTACAGGAGCTGACACTGAGACACACACGGGCCGTACAGTCCCAGACAGGAGTGAATCGTTCCCTTTTACCCACTGTGTACTGTACAATGTACAGGAGCTGACACTGAGACACACACGGGGCCGTACAGTCCCAGACAGGAGTGAATCGTTCCCTTTTACCCACTGTGTACTGTACAATGTACAGGAGCTGACACTGAGACACACACGGGGCCGTACAGTCCCAGACAGGAGTGAATCGTTCCCTTTTACCCACTGTGTACTGTACAATGTACAGGAGCTGACACTGAGACACACACGGGGCCGTACAGTCCCAGACAGGAGTGAATCGTTCCCTTTTACCCACTGTGTACTGTACAATGTACAGGAGCTGACACTGAGACACACACGGGCCGTACAGTCCCAGACAGGAGTGAATCGTTCCCTTTTACCCACTGTGTACTGTACAATGTACAGGAGATGACACTGAGACACACACGGGCCGTACAGTCCCAGACAGGAGTGAATCGTTCCCTTTTACCCACTGTGTATTGTACAATGTACAGGAGCTGACACTGAGACACACACGGGGCCGTACAGTCCCAGACAGGAGTGAATCGTTCCCTTTTACCCACTGTGTACTGTACAATGTACAGGAGCCGACACTGAGACACACACGGGGCCGTACAGTCCCAGACAGGAGTGAATCGTTCCCTTTTACCCACTGTGTACTGTACAATGTACAGGAGCTGACACTGAGACACACACGGGGCCATACAGTCCCAGACAGGAGTGAATCGTTCCCTTTTACCCACTGTGTACTGTACAATGTACAGGAGCTGACACTGAGACACACACGGGCCGTACAGTCCCAGACAGGAGTGAATCGTTCCCTTTTACCCACTGTGTACTGTACAATGTACAGGAGATGACACTGAGACACACACGGGCCGTACAGTCCCAGACAGGAGTGAATCGTTCCCTTTTACCCACTGTGTATTGTACAATGTACAGGAGCTGACACTGAGACACACACGGGGCCGTACAGTCCCAGACAGGAGTGAATCGTTCCCTTTTACCCACTGTGTACTGTACAATGTACAGGAGCCGACACTGAGACACACACGGGGCCGTACAGTCCCAGACAGGAGTGAATCGTTCCCTTTTACCCACTCTGTACTGTACAATGTACAGGAGCTGACACTGAGACACACACGGGGCCGTACAGTCCCAGACAGGAGTGAATCGTTCCCTTTTACCCACTGTGTACTGTACAATGTACAGGAGCTGACACTGAGACACACACGGGCCGTCCAGTCCCAGACAGGAGTGAATCGTTCCCTTTTACCCACTGTGTACTGTACAATGTACAGGAGCTGACACTGAGACACACACGGGGCCGTACAGTCCCAGACAGGAGTGAATCGTTCCCTTTTACCCACTGTGTACTGTGCAATGTCCAGGAGCTGACACTGAGACACACACGGGGCCGTACAGTCCCAGACAGGAGTGAATCGTTCCCTTTTACCCACTGTGTACTGTACAATGTACAGGAGCTGACACTGAGACACACACGGGGCCGTACAGTCCCAGACAGGAGTGAATCGTTCCCTTTTACCCACTGTGTACTGTGCAATGTCCAGGAGCTGACACTGAGACACACACGGGGCCGTACAGTCCCAGACAGGAGTGAATCGTTCCCTTTTACCCACTGTGTACTGTACAATGTACAGGAGCTGACACTGAGACACACACGGGGCCATTCAGTCCCAGACAGGAGTGAATCGTTCCCTTTTACCCACTGTGTACTGTACAATGTGCAGGAGCTGACACTGAGACACACACGGGGCCATACAGTCCCAGACAGGAGTGAATCGTTCCCTTTTACCCACTGTGTACTGTGCAATGTCCAGGAGCTGACACTGAGACACACACGGACCGTACAGTCCCAGACAGGAGTGAATCGTTCCCTTTTACCCACTGTGTACTGTACAATGTACAGGAGCTGACACTGAGACACACACGGGGCCGTACAGTCCCAGACAGGACTGATTTGTTCTGATCTCAGTTTTATGTTTACGTTTGTGATTTATTTTCAGTTGAATGGAGTTTTCATACCGGAGAAGATGTGCATTGAGGGATCAAGAGACATCTCATCTTGTCACGCTCTGAAGCAGCTTTGATACAGTAAGTTGCAACTCACTCAAAGTCGGTTATAAATTTCTCAACCTGATTCTATCTCGACTGATGTTAATCCCTCTCCCTCACACTGTCTCTCAGTAACCCCTCTCCCCCAGCGCCCTGTCTAACTGACTGTATCTCTACTGATGTTAATCCCCCTCCCTCACACTGTCTCTCAGTAACCCCTCTCCCCAGCGCCCTGTGTTACTGACTGTATCTCTACTGATGTTAATCCCTCTCCCTCACACTGTCACTCAGTAACCCCTCTCCCCCAGCGCCCTGTGTTACTGACTGTATCTCTACTGATGTTAATCCCTCTCCCTCACACTGTCACTCAGTAACCCCTCTCCCCCCAGCGCCCTGTGTTACTGACTGTATCTCTACTGATGTTAATCCCTCTCCCTCACACTGTCACTCAGTAACCCCTCTCCCCCAGCGCCCTGTGTTACTGACTGTATCTCTACTGATGTTAATCCCTCTCCCTCACACTGTCACTCAGTAACCCCTCTCCCCCAGCGCCCTGTGTTACTGACTGTATCTCTACTGATGTTAATCCCTCTCCCTCACACTGTCTCTCAGTAACCCCTCTCCCCCCAGCGCCCTGTGTTACTGACTGTATCTCTACTGATGTTAATCCCCCTCCCTCACACTGTCTCTCAGTCACCCCTCTCCCCCCAGCGCCCTGTGTTACTGACCGTATCTCTACTGATGTTAATCCCTCTCCCTCACACTGTCTCTCAGTAACCCCTCTCCCCCCAGCGCCCTGTGTTACTGACTGTATCTCAACTGATGTTAATCCCCCTCCCTCACACTGTCACTCAGTAACCCCTCTCCCCCAGCGCCCTGTGTTACTGACTGTATCTCTACCGATGTTAATCCCTCTCCCTCACACTGTCACTCAGTAACCCCTCTCCCCCAGCGCCCTGTGTTACTGACTGTATCTCGACTGATGTTAATCTCAACCCCTCCCTCACACTGTCACTCAGTAACCCCTCTCCCCCAGCGCCCTGTGTTACTGACTGTATCTCTACTGATGTTAATCCCTCTCCCTCACACTGTCACTCAGTAACCCCTCTCCCCCAGCGCCCTGTGTTACTGACTGTATCTCGACTAATGTTAATCCCTCTCCCTCACACTGTCACTCAGTAACCCCTCTCCCCCCAGCACCCTGTGTTACTGACTGTGTCTCGACTGATGTTAATCCCTCTCCCTCACACTGTCTCTCAGTAACCCCTCTCCCCCAGCGCCCTGTGTTACTGACTGCATCTCTACTGATGTTAATCCCTCTCCCTCACACTGTCTCTCAGTAACCCCTCTCCCCCCCAGCGCCCTGTGTTACTGACTGTATCTCTACTGATGTTAATCCCTCTCCCTCACACTGTCCCTCAGTAACCCCTCTCCCCCCAGCGCCCTGTGTTACTGACTGTATCTCCACTGATGTCAATCCCTCTCCCTCACACTGTCCCTCAGTAACCCCTCTCCCCCCAGCGCCCTGTGTTACTGACTGTATCTCTACTGCTGTTAATCCCTCTCCCTCACACTGTCACTCAGTAACCCCTCTCCCCAGCGCCTGTGTTACTGACTGTATCTCCACTGATGTTAATCCCTCTCCCTCACACTGTCTGTCAGTAACCCCTCTCCCCCAGTGCCCTGTGTTACTGACTGTATCTCTACTGATGTTAATCCCTCTCCCTCACACTGTCACTCAGTAACCCCTCTCCCCCAGCGCCCTGTGTTACTGACTGTATCTCTACTGATGTTAATCCCTCTCCCTCACACTGTCACTCAGTAACCCCTCTCCCCCAGCGCCCTGTGTTACTGACTGTATCTCTACTGATGTTAATCCCTCTCCCTCACACTGTCACTCAGTAACCCCTCTCCCCAGCGCCCTGTGTTACTGACTGTATCTCTACTGATGTTAATCCCTCTCCCTCACACTGTCTCTCAGTAACCCCTCTCCCCCCAGCGCCCTGTGTGACTGACTGTATCTCTACTGATGTTAATCCCTCTCCCTCACACTGTCTCTCGGTAACCCCTCTCCCCCCAGCACCCTGTGTTACTGACTGCATCTCTACTGATGTTAATCCCTCTCCCTCACACTGTCTCTCAGTAACCCCTCTCCCCCCAGCGCCCTGTGTTACTGACTGTATCTCTACTGATGTTAATCCCCCTCCCTCACACTGTCTCTCAGTAACCCCTCTCCCCCCAGCGCCCTGTGTTACTGACTGTATCTCTACTGATGTTAATCCCTCTCCCTCACACTGTCACTCAGTAACCCCTCTCCCCCAGCGCCCTGTGTTACTGACTGTATCTCTACTGATGTTAATCCCCCTCCCTCACACTGTCACTCAGTAACCCCTCTCCCCCAGCGCCCTGTGTTACTGACAGTATCTCTACTGATGTTAATCCCTCTCCCTCACACTGTCTCTCAGTAACCCCTCTCCCCCAGCACCCTGTGTGACTGACTGTATCTCGACTGATGTTAATCCCTCTCCCTCACACTGTCTCTCAGTAACCCCTCTCCCCCCAGCGCCCTGTGTTACTGACTGTATCTCTACTGATGTTAATCCCTCTCCCTCACACTGTCACTCAGTAACCCATCTCCCCCCAGCGCCCTGTGTTACTGACTGTATCTCTACTGATGTTAATCCCTCTCCCTCACACTGTCACTCAGTAACCCCTCTCCCCCCAGCGCCCTGTGTTACTGACTGTATCTCGACTGATGTTAATCCCTCTCCCTCACACTGTCACTCAGTAACCCCTCTCCCCCAGCACCCTGTGTTACTGACTGTATCTCGACTGATGTTAATCCCCCTCCCTCACACTGTCACTCAGTAACCCCTCTCCCCCCCAGCGCCCTGTGTTACTGACTGTATCTCGACTGATGTTAATCCCCTCCCTCACACTGTCACTCAGTAACCCCTCTCCCCCAGCGCCCTGTGTTACTGACTGTATCTCGACTGATGTTAATCCCTCTCCCTCACACTGTCACTCAGTAACCCTCTCCCCAGCGCCCTGTGTTACTGACTGTATCTCGACTGATGTTAATCCCTCTACCCTCACACTGTCACTCAGTAAACCCCTCTCCCCCCAGCGCCCTGTGTTACTGACTGTATCTCTACTGATGTTAATCCCACTCTCCCTCACACTGTCACTCAGTAACCCCTCTCCCCCAGCGCCCTGTGTTACTGACTGTATCTCTACTGATGTTAATCCCTCTCCCTCACACTGTCACTCAGTAACCCCTCTCCCCCCAGCGCCCTGTGTTACTGACTGTATCTCCACTGATGTTAATCCCCCTCCCTCACACTGTCACTCAGTAACCCTCTCCCCCCAGCGCCCTGTGTTACTGACTGTATCTCTACTGATGTTAATCCCCCTCCCTCACACTGTCACTCAGTAACCCCTCTCCCCCCAGCGCCCTGTGTTACTGACTGTATCTCCACTGATGTTAATCCCCCTCCCTCACACTGTCACTCAGTAACCCCTCTCCCCCAGCGCCCTGTGTTACTGACTGTATCTCTACTGATGTTAATCCCTCTCCCTCACACTGTCACTCAGTAACCCCTCTCCCCCCAGCGCCCTGTGTTACTGACTGTATCTCTACTGATGTTAATCCCCCTCCCTCACACTGTCACTCAGTAACCCCTCTCCCCCAGCGCCCTGTGTTACTGACTGTGTCTCTACTGATGTTAATCCCCCTCCCTCACACTGTCACTCAGTAACCCCTCTCCCCCAGCGCCCTGTGTTACTGACTGTATCTCTACTGATGTTAATCCCTCTCCCTCACACTGTCACTCAGTAACCCCTCTCCCCCAGCGCCCTGTGTTACTGACTGTATCTCTACTGATGTTAATCCCTGTCCCTGATTCGGTCTCTCTCTCTTTCTCAGCAGGAACCTCACCAACCTCCATCGGGGGGGCCGCCCTCCCCCGCCTCCTCCTCCTCCCGCACACCCCCGCCCCTCCCCCTCATCCGCCTCCCGTAATGAGCCATGCCTCAGCCCTATGCCCCCCGCAGCCGTTACCCAGTTCCCCCGACCCCTGGGCCCCCTGCCCCCAAGCCCTCCTTGGCCGTCGGCCCAAGGTCACCGGGCAGGGAGCGGGTGGGCCGCGTGCACCCGGGGCCTGTTGTTTCCGGCCCCTCCCCCTCCTCGGCCGCCCCGGGGATCCGGGCTTCAGTGGCGGGCCCCCCCTCTAAACCTCGGGCGCTGCCCCCCGGGCCGGGGCCGCTCGACGAGCGAGGCCGCCGCCTGGAGCCGAAGGCCAGGCCGTCCCGCGGGCTGTACGGCCCCACGGGGGGAGCCAAGCGCACGCCGGTGAGGGCCGACCACTCCCTGGGGGGCAAGCCGCCCCTCTCCTCCTCCTCCGTCGCCTCCTCCTCCTCCTCCTCCTCCTCCTCCTCCCCCCCGCCCCGGCGCAGGCACAGCCCCACCGGGAACTCCCGGGAGCTCCAGGAGCGCCTCGAGAGCCTCGCCCTCTCCCGCCCGCGCCGGTCGCCCTCCCTGGGCCGCCAGCCGCCCGCTCCGGCCCCCCTCTCCCTCAAGCGCAGCTCCTCGCTGCGGGGGCTGCACCAGGAGGCGGAGGCGGGGGCAA
>NW_027138505.1:0-82500 GCF_035084215.1 Heptranchias perlo
CTAACCCTAACCCTAACCCTAACCCTAACCCTAACCCTAACCCTAACCCTAACCCTAACCCTAACCCTAACCCTAACCCTAACCCTAACCCTAACCCTAACCCTAACCCTAACCCTAACCCTAACCCTAACCCTAACCCTAACCCTAACCCTAACCCTAACCCTAACCCTAACCCTAACCCTAACCCTAACCCTAACCCTAACCCTAACCCTAACCCTAACCCTAACCCTAACCCTAACCCTAACCCTAACCCTAACCCTAACCCTAACCCTAACCCTAACCCTAACCCTAACCCTAACCCTAACCCTAACCCTAACCCTAACCCTAACCCTAACCCTAACCCTAACCCTAACCCTAACCCTAACCCTAACCCTAACCCTAACCCTAACCCTAACCCTAACCCTAACCCTAACCCTAACCCTAACCCTAACCCTAACCCTAACCCTAACCCTAACCCTAACCCTAACCCTAACCCTAACCCTAACCCTAACCCTAACCCTAACCCTAACCCTAACCCTAACCCTAACCCTAACCCTAACCCTAACCCTAACCCTAACCCTAACCCTAACCCTAACCCTAACCCTAACCCTAACCCTAACCCTAACCCTAACCCTAACCCTAACCCTAACCCTAACCCTAACCCTAACCCTAACCCTAACCCTAACCCTAACCCTAACCCTAACCCTAACCCTAACCCTAACCCTAACCCTAACCCTAACCCTAACCCTAACCCTAACCCTAACCCTAACCCTAACCCTAACCCTAACCCTAACCCTAACCCTAACCCTAACCCTAACCCTAACCCTAACCCTAACCCTAACCCTAACCCTAACCCTAACCCTAACCCTAACCCTAACCCTAACCCTAACCCTAACCCTAACCCTAACCCTAACCCTAACCCTAACCCTAACCCTAACCCTAACCCTAACCCTAACCCTAACCCTAACCCTAACCCTAACCCTAACCCTAACCCTAACCCTAACCCTAACCCTAACCCTAACCCTAACCCTAACCCTAACCCTAACCCTAACCCTAACCCTAACCCTAACCCTAACCCTAACCCTAACCCTAACCCTAACCCTAACCCTAACCCTAACCCTAACCCTAACCCTAACCCTAACCCTAACCCTAACCCTAACCCTAACCCTAACCCTAACCCTAACCCTAACCCTAACCCTAACCCTAACCCTAACCCTAACCCTAACCCTAACCCTAACCCTAACCCTAACCCTAACCCTAACCCTAACCCTAACCCTAACCCTAACCCTAACCCTAACCCTAACCCTAACCCTAACCCTAACCCTAACCCTAACCCTAACCCTAACCCTAACCCTAACCCTAACCCTAACCCTAACCCTAACCCTAACCCTAACCCTAACCCTAACCCTAACCCTAACCCTAACCCTAACCCTAACCCTAACCCTAACCCTAACCCTAACCCTAACCCTAACCCTAACCCTAACCCTAACCCTAACCCTAACCCTAACCCTAACCCTAACCCTAACCCTAACCCTAACCCTAACCCTAACCCTAACCCTAACCCTAACCCTAACCCTAACCCTAACCCTAACCCTAACCCTAACCCTAACCCTAACCCTAACCCTAACCCTAACCCTAACCCTAACCCTAACCCTAACCCTAACCCTAACCCTAACCCTAACCCTAACCCTAACCCTAACCCTAACCCTAACCCTAACCCTAACCCTAACCCTAACCCTAACCCTAACCCTAACCCTAACCCTAACCCTAACCCTAACCCTAACCCTAACCCTAACCCTAACCCTAACCCTAACCCTAACCCTAACCCTAACCCTAACCCTAACCCTAACCCTAACCCTAACCCTAACCCTAACCCTAACCCTAACCCTAACCCTAACCCTAACCCTAACCCTAACCCTAACCCTAACCCTAACCCTAACCCTAACCCTAACCCTAACCCTAACCCTAACCCTAACCCTAACCCTAACCCTAACCCTAACCCTAACCCTAACCCTAACCCTAACCCTAACCCTAACCCTAACCCTAACCCTAACCCTAACCCTAACCCTAACCCTAACCCTAACCCTAACCCTAACCCTAACCCTAACCCTAACCCTAACCCTAACCCTAACCCTAACCCTAACCCTAACCCTAACCCTAACCCTAACCCTAACCCTAACCCTAACCCTAACCCTAACCCTAACCCTAACCCTAACCCTAACCCTAACCCTAACCCTAACCCTAACCCTAACCCTAACCCTAACCCTAACCCTAACCCTAACCCTAACCCTAACCCTAACCCTAACCCTAACCCTAACCCTAACCCTAACCCTAACCCTAACCCTAACCCTAACCCTAACCCTAACCCTAACCCTAACCCTAACCCTAACCCTAACCCTAACCCTAACCCTAACCCTAACCCTAACCCTAACCCTAACCCTAACCCTAACCCTAACCCTAACCCTAACCCTAACCCTAACCCTAACCCTAACCCTAACCCTAACCCTAACCCTAACCCTAACCCTAACCCTAACCCTAACCCTAACCCTAACCCTAACCCTAACCCTAACCCTAACCCTAACCCTAACCCTAACCCTAACCCTAACCCTAACCCTAACCCTAACCCTAACCCTAACCCTAACCCTAACCCTAACCCTAACCCTAACCCTAACCCTAACCCTAACCCTAACCCTAACCCTAACCCTAACCCTAACCCTAACCCTAACCCTAACCCTAACCCTAACCCTAACCCTAACCCTAACCCTAACCCTAACCCTAACCCTAACCCTAACCCTAACCCTAACCCTAACCCTAACCCTAACCCTAACCCTAACCCTAACCCTAACCCTAACCCTAACCCTAACCCTAACCCTAACCCTAACCCTAACCCTAACCCTAACCCTAACCCTAACCCTAACCCTAACCCTAACCCTAACCCTAACCCTAACCCTAACCCTAACCCTAACCCTAACCCTAACCCTAACCCTAACCCTAACCCTAACCCTAACCCTAACCCTAACCCTAACCCTAACCCTAACCCTAACCCTAACCCTAACCCTAACCCTAACCCTAACCCTAACCCTAACCCTAACCCTAACCCTAACCCTAACCCTAACCCTAACCCTAACCCTAACCCTAACCCTAACCCTAACCCTAACCCTAACCCTAACCCTAACCCTAACCCTAACCCTAACCCTAACCCTAACCCTAACCCTAACCCTAACCCTAACCCTAACCCTAACCCTAACCCTAACCCTAACCCTAACCCTAACCCTAACCCTAACCCTAACCCTAACCCTAACCCTAACCCTAACCCTAACCCTAACCCTAACCCTAACCCTAACCCTAACCCTAACCCTAACCCTAACCCTAACCCTAACCCTAACCCTAACCCTAACCCTAACCCTAACCCTAACCCTAACCCTAACCCTAACCCTAACCCTAACCCTAACCCTAACCCTAACCCTAACCCTAACCCTAACCCTAACCCTAACCCTAACCCTAACCCTAACCCTAACCCTAACCCTAACCCTAACCCTAACCCTAACCCTAACCCTAACCCTAACCCTAACCCTAACCCTAACCCTAACCCTAACCCTAACCCTAACCCTAACCCTAACCCTAACCCTAACCCTAACCCTAACCCTAACCCTAACCCTAACCCTAACCCTAACCCTAACCCTAACCCTAACCCTAACCCTAACCCTAACCCTAACCCTAACCCTAACCCTAACCCTAACCCTAACCCTAACCCTAACCCTAACCCTAACCCTAACCCTAACCCTAACCCTAACCCTAACCCTAACCCTAACCCTAACCCTAACCCTAACCCTAACCCTAACCCTAACCCTAACCCTAACCCTAACCCTAACCCTAACCCTAACCCTAACCCTAACCCTAACCCTAACCCTAACCCTAACCCTAACCCTAACCCTAACCCTAACCCTAACCCTAACCCTAACCCTAACCCTAACCCTAACCCTAACCCTAACCCTAACCCTAACCCTAACCCTAACCCTAACCCTAACCCTAACCCTAACCCTAACCCTAACCCTAACCCTAACCCTAACCCTAACCCTAACCCTAACCCTAACCCTAACCCTAACCCTAACCCTAACCCTAACCCTAACCCTAACCCTAACCCTAACCCTAACCCTAACCCTAACCCTAACCCTAACCCTAACCCTAACCCTAACCCTAACCCTAACCCTAACCCTAACCCTAACCCTAACCCTAACCCTAACCCTAACCCTAACCCTAACCCTAACCCTAACCCTAACCCTAACCCTAACCCTAACCCTAACCCTAACCCTAACCCTAACCCTAACCCTAACCCTAACCCTAACCCTAACCCTAACCCTAACCCTAACCCTAACCCTAACCCTAACCCTAACCCTAACCCTAACCCTAACCCTAACCCTAACCCTAACCCTAACCCTAACCCTAACCCTAACCCTAACCCTAACCCTAACCCTAACCCTAACCCTAACCCTAACCCTAACCCTAACCCTAACCCTAACCCTAACCCTAACCCTAACCCTAACCCTAACCCTAACCCTAACCCTAACCCTAACCCTAACCCTAACCCTAACCCTAACCCTAACCCTAACCCTAACCCTAACCCTAACCCTAACCCTAACCCTAACCCTAACCCTAACCCTAACCCTAACCCTAACCCTAACCCTAACCCTAACCCTAACCCTAACCCTAACCCTAACCCTAACCCTAACCCTAACCCTAACCCTAACCCTAACCCTAACCCTAACCCTAACCCTAACCCTAACCCTAACCCTAACCCTAACCCTAACCCTAACCCTAACCCTAACCCTAACCCTAACCCTAACCCTAACCCTAACCCTAACCCTAACCCTAACCCTAACCCTAACCCTAACCCTAACCCTAACCCTAACCCTAACCCTAACCCTAACCCTAACCCTAACCCTAACCCTAACCCTAACCCTAACCCTAACCCTAACCCTAACCCTAACCCTAACCCTAACCCTAACCCTAACCCTAACCCTAACCCTAACCCTAACCCTAACCCTAACCCTAACCCTAACCCTAACCCTAACCCTAACCCTAACCCTAACCCTAACCCTAACCCTAACCCTAACCCTAACCCTAACCCTAACCCTAACCCTAACCCTAACCCTAACCCTAACCCTAACCCTAACCCTAACCCTAACCCTAACCCTAACCCTAACCCTAACCCTAACCCTAACCCTAACCCTAACCCTAACCCTAACCCTAACCCTAACCCTAACCCTAACCCTAACCCTAACCCTAACCCTAACCCTAACCCTAACCCTAACCCTAACCCTAACCCTAACCCTAACCCTAACCCTAACCCTAACCCTAACCCTAACCCTAACCCTAACCCTAACCCTAACCCTAACCCTAACCCTAACCCTAACCCTAACCCTAACCCTAACCCTAACCCTAACCCTAACCCTAACCCTAACCCTAACCCTAACCCTAACCCTAACCCTAACCCTAACCCTAACCCTAACCCTAACCCTAACCCTAACCCTAACCCTAACCCTAACCCTAACCCTAACCCTAACCCTAACCCTAACCCTAACCCTAACCCTAACCCTAACCCTAACCCTAACCCTAACCCTAACCCTAACCCTAACCCTAACCCTAACCCTAACCCTAACCCTAACCCTAACCCTAACCCTAACCCTAACCCTAACCCTAACCCTAACCCTAACCCTAACCCTAACCCTAACCCTAACCCTAACCCTAACCCTAACCCTAACCCTAACCCTAACCCTAACCCTAACCCTAACCCTAACCCTAACCCTAACCCTAACCCTAACCCTAACCCTAACCCTAACCCTAACCCTAACCCTAACCCTAACCCTAACCCTAACCCTAACCCTAACCCTAACCCTAACCCTAACCCTAACCCTAACCCTAACCCTAACCCTAACCCTAACCCTAACCCTAACCCTAACCCTAACCCTAACCCTAACCCTAACCCTAACCCTAACCCTAACCCTAACCCTAACCCTAACCCTAACCCTAACCCTAACCCTAACCCTAACCCTAACCCTAACCCTAACCCTAACCCTAACCCTAACCCTAACCCTAACCCTAACCCTAACCCTAACCCTAACCCTAACCCTAACCCTAACCCTAACCCTAACCCTAACCCTAACCCTAACCCTAACCCTAACCCTAACCCTAACCCTAACCCTAACCCTAACCCTAACCCTAACCCTAACCCTAACCCTAACCCTAACCCTAACCCTAACCCTAACCCTAACCCTAACCCTAACCCTAACCCTAACCCTAACCCTAACCCTAACCCTAACCCTAACCCTAACCCTAACCCTAACCCTAACCCTAACCCTAACCCTAATGCAGTGCGGGCCAGAACCAAGAGGCAGACAACATAGGGAGGGCGTTTCCCCCCTCTGCCCACCATTTTAAAACCTAACTTTTGCAAGTGACGCACTAAGGACTTGGTCTGTTTGTTTGTAGCTCCCTGATGAGCCGCAAGATGGCGAAACCGGTCGGAGTGTTCCAAGAAGGAACGATGGATGGTACTTAAGGCTGGAGGATGGGACACATTCAGTAGTAGCCAAGCAGGAACTCTGGATGGTGCCTAAAGCTAAAGCACAAGGTGCATTCATTTGGACAACAGCAACAGTCTGAGGTGCGGGCCAGAACCAAGAGGCAGACAACATAGGGAGGGCGTTTCCCCCCTCTGCCCACCATTTTAAAACCTAACCCTAACCCTAACCCTAACCCTAACCCTAACCCTAACCCTAACCCTAACCCTAACCCTAACCCTAACCCTAACCCTAACCCTAACCCTAACCCTAACCCTAACCCTAACCCTAACCCTAACCCTAACCCTAACCCTAACCCTAACCCTAACCCTAACCCTAACCCTAACCCTAACCCTAACCCTAACCCTAACCCTAACCCTAACCCTAACCCTAACCCTAACCCTAACCCTAACCCTAACCCTAACCCTAACCCTAACCCTAACCCTAACCCTAACCCTAACCCTAACCCTAACCCTAACCCTAACCCTAACCCTAACCCTAACCCTAACCCTAACCCTAACCCTAACCCTAACCCTAACCCTAACCCTAACCCTAACCCTAACCCTAACCCTAACCCTAACCCTAACCCTAACCCTAACCCTAACCCTAACCCTAACCCTAACCCTAACCCTAACCCTAACCCTAACCCTAACCCTAACCCTAACCCTAACCCTAACCCTAACCCTAACCCTAACCCTAACCCTAACCCTAACCCTAACCCTAACCCTAACCCTAACCCTAACCCTAACCCTAACCCTAACCCTAACCCTAACCCTAACCCTAACCCTAACCCTAACCCTAACCCTAACCCTAACCCTAACCCTAACCCTAACCCTAACCCTAACCCTAACCCTAACCCTAACCCTAACCCTAACCCTAACCCTAACCCTAACCCTAACCCTAACCCTAACCCTAACCCTAACCCTAACCCTAACCCTAACCCTAACCCTAACCCTAACCCTAACCCTAACCCTAACCCTAACCCTAACCCTAACCCTAACCCTAACCCTAACCCTAACCCTAACCCTAACCCTAACCCTAACCCTAACCCTAACCCTAACCCTAACCCTAACCCTAACCCTAACCCTAACCCTAACCCTAACCCTAACCCTAACCCTAACCCTAACCCTAACCCTAACCCTAACCCTAACCCTAACCCTAACCCTAACCCTAACCCTAACCCTAACCCTAACCCTAACCCTAACCCTAACCCTAACCCTAACCCTAACCCTAACCCTAACCCTAACCCTAACCCTAACCCTAACCCTAACCCTAACCCTAACCCTAACCCTAACCCTAACCCTAACCCTAACCCTAACCCTAACCCTAACCCTAACCCTAACCCTAACCCTAACCCTAACCCTAACCCTAACCCTAACCCTAACCCTAACCCTAACCCTAACCCTAACCCTAACCCTAACCCTAACCCTAACCCTAACCCTAACCCTAACCCTAACCCTAACCCTAACCCTAACCCTAACCCTAACCCTAACCCTAACCCTAACCCTAACCCTAACCCTAACCCTAACCCTAACCCTAACCCTAACCCTAACCCTAACCCTAACCCTAACCCTAACCCTAACCCTAACCCTAACCCTAACCCTAACCCTAACCCTAACCCTAACCCTAACCCTAACCCTAACCCTAACCCTAACCCTAACCCTAACCCTAACCCTAACCCTAACCCTAACCCTAACCCTAACCCTAACCCTAACCCTAACCCTAACCCTAACCCTAACCCTAACCCTAACCCTAACCCTAACCCTAACCCTAACCCTAACCCTAACCCTAACCCTAACCCTAACCCTAACCCTAACCCTAACCCTAACCCTAACCCTAACCCTAACCCTAACCCTAACCCTAACCCTAACCCTAACCCTAACCCTAACCCTAACCCTAACCCTAACCCTAACCCTAACCCTAACCCTAACCCTAACCCTAACCCTAACCCTAACCCTAACCCTAACCCTAACCCTAACCCTAACCCTAACCCTAACCCTAACCCTAACCCTAACCCTAACCCTAACCCTAACCCTAACCCTAACCCTAACCCTAACCCTAACCCTAACCCTAACCCTAACCCTAACCCTAACCCTAACCCTAACCCTAACCCTAACCCTAACCCTAACCCTAACCCTAACCCTAACCCTAACCCTAACCCTAACCCTAACCCTAACCCTAACCCTAACCCTAACCCTAACCCTAACCCTAACCCTAACCCTAACCCTAACCCTAACCCTAACCCTAACCCTAACCCTAACCCTAACCCTAACCCTAACCCTAACCCTAACCCTAACCCTAACCCTAACCCTAACCCTAACCCTAACCCTAACCCTAACCCTAACCCTAACCCTAACCCTAACCCTAACCCTAACCCTAACCCTAACCCTAACCCTAACCCTAACCCTAACCCTAACCCTAACCCTAACCCTAACCCTAACCCTAACCCTAACCCTAACCCTAACCCTAACCCTAACCCTAACCCTAACCCTAACCCTAACCCTAACCCTAACCCTAACCCTAACCCTAACCCTAACCCTAACCCTAACCCTAACCCTAACCCTAACCCTAACCCTAACCCTAACCCTAACCCTAACCCTAACCCTAACCCTAACCCTAACCCTAACCCTAACCCTAACCCTAACCCTAACCCTAACCCTAACCCTAACCCTAACCCTAACCCTAACCCTAACCCTAACCCTAACCCTAACCCTAACCCTAACCCTAACCCTAACCCTAACCCTAACCCTAACCCTAACCCTAACCCTAACCCTAACCCTAACCCTAACCCTAACCCTAACCCTAACCCTAACCCTAACCCTAACCCTAACCCTAACCCTAACCCTAACCCTAACCCTAACCCTAACCCTAACCCTAACCCTAACCCTAACCCTAACCCTAACCCTAACCCTAACCCTAACCCTAACCCTAACCCTAACCCTAACCCTAACCCTAACCCTAACCCTAACCCTAACCCTAACCCTAACCCTAACCCTAACCCTAACCCTAACCCTAACCCTAACCCTAACCCTAACCCTAACCCTAACCCTAACCCTAACCCTAACCCTAACCCTAACCCTAACCCTAACCCTAACCCTAACCCTAACCCTAACCCTAACCCTAACCCTAACCCTAACCCTAACCCTAACCCTAACCCTAACCCTAACCCTAACCCTAACCCTAACCCTAACCCTAACCCTAACCCTAACCCTAACCCTAACCCTAACCCTAACCCTAACCCTAACCCTAACCCTAACCCTAACCCTAACCCTAACCCTAACCCTAACCCTAACCCTAACCCTAACCCTAACCCTAACCCTAACCCTAACCCTAACCCTAACCCTAACCCTAACCCTAACCCTAACCCTAACCCTAACCCTAACCCTAACCCTAACCCTAACCCTAACCCTAACCCTAACCCTAACCCTAACCCTAACCCTAACCCTAACCCTAACCCTAACCCTAACCCTAACCCTAACCCTAACCCTAACCCTAACCCTAACCCTAACCCTAACCCTAACCCTAACCCTAACCCTAACCCTAACCCTAACCCTAACCCTAACCCTAACCCTAACCCTAACCCTAACCCTAACCCTAACCCTAACCCTAACCCTAACCCTAACCCTAACCCTAACCCTAACCCTAACCCTAACCCTAACCCTAACCCTAACCCTAACCCTAACCCTAACCCTAACCCTAACCCTAACCCTAACCCTAACCCTAACCCTAACCCTAACCCTAACCCTAACCCTAACCCTAACCCTAACCCTAACCCTAACCCTAACCCTAACCCTAACCCTAACCCTAACCCTAACCCTAACCCTAACCCTAACCCTAACCCTAACCCTAACCCTAACCCTAACCCTAACCCTAACCCTAACCCTAACCCTAACCCTAACCCTAACCCTAACCCTAACCCTAACCCTAACCCTAACCCTAACCCTAACCCTAACCCTAACCCTAACCCTAACCCTAACCCTAACCCTAACCCTAACCCTAACCCTAACCCTAACCCTAACCCTAACCCTAACCCTAACCCTAACCCTAACCCTAACCCTAACCCTAACCCTAACCCTAACCCTAACCCTAACCCTAACCCTAACCCTAACCCTAACCCTAACCCTAACCCTAACCCTAACCCTAACCCTAACCCTAACCCTAACCCTAACCCTAACCCTAACCCTAACCCTAACCCTAACCCATAACTCCAACCCCCCAGCCCTGAATCTAATCCCCTACCCTGATGCACCCTACCCTACCCCTAAACACCTAACCCTAACCCTGATGCACCCTACCCTACCCCTAAACACCTAACCCTAACCCTGATGCACCCAACCCTACCCCTAAAACATAACCCTAACCCCACCCCACCCCTAAACACCTAACCCTAACCCTGATGCACCCCAACCTAACCCCAATATAGCCCTGAACCTAACTGCGACCCTGACCCTCACCTAACCCCAACACTAACCCCAGTGCAGCAACCCTAACCCTAACCTGAACCCCCCAACCTCAATACAACATAACCCTAACACTACGTAAAATAAAGGGTAGAGTTCCAACACCAATAATAATAACTAAATACGACATAGAGGCCATAAATTGGCAAAACCCAGGAACTGATTATAACCCCAGAGGGGGATCAAAGGATTACGGATCAAGAAATTACTAAGAAGCGATCGGCAAGAAAAAGAAGCCAGGTGGTAAGGTAAAGCGTGGGCCAACCAAAAGTGGCAGGTATAAGTGACAAGAAGCTCAAGGGATGAGTGAGAATACGAACACAAGAGGGTGTAACTACCCTCCTGCCCACACCATACAACCTAACATTCAGGAGTGACACGCTTTACATTACCACAGACAAAAAAAGATATAAATGCCAAGAAAAGAAAACCCAGAGAATATATCTTGCAAATACCTTAAATCTAAACTTGATCAGTGAGGTAGATGGTTAAATAACTTTTTGTTCCCCTTTTGCCCCCCCCCACAAAAAAAGCAGCAAGCAACTTATAAAAATAGGGAGCACCAAGGAGGTTTTTTTAAATTTTAAAATCTAAAATATTTAAAAGGTGCACTTAAAATAAAGCATGGCTGGAAATGTGGGTCTGACAGACATGGAACTCATCTTCCCAAACCCCCCCCCCCCCCCCACGAGGTTTGGGACAGCAATAAGGGCACAAAAGATTACATATTTTTAAAAAAAGTTGTAGTTCCCATAGACACGGTCTCTGGACATGGATGCGGGGACGGCCCCTTTAAGAGATGCCTGGTGCTGCGGGGACGGCCCCTTTAAGAGATGCCTGGTGCTGCGGGGAACGCGACAGCAGGGAGCTGCTGGATATCGACCTCGGTTTTTTTAAAAGAAACCCTTTCCCCGGGGATCTGGAGGAGTTGGGGACACGGGTGAGAATCCGATAACTTTATCTAGTCTTTAGATTTTGAGCGTTCACCGGGTGATTTTTATCTTTGAAATCGGTTTTTTTCTCAGCGACTGAAAAGCGAGCGCCGCGTGAGGCATTCTGGGATATGGAGTTCTCTCGGGTCAAACACGAGGGCAAGACCCGTAAATAAAAGGGTTTACTTGGTCTCTCTGGGGCTGGGGGACCTTTCTTTCCCCCTCCTCTCCCCCCGGGGGGCGGGTGGCAGCGGTTACGGGAGTTTTTATGGGGAATCGGACCTTGGAAATCAAAATTTTGTTCCACGCGGCCGCTGAAAAGCGAGCGCCGCGTGAGGCACTCTGGGATATGGAGTTCTCTCGGGTCAAACACGAGGGCAACGCTCTTAAATAAAAGGGTTTACTCTGGTTTTTTGGGGCTGGGGGACCTTTCTTTCCCCCTCCTCTCCCCCCGGGGGGGTGGGTGGCGGCGGATTCGGGAGTTTTTTTGGGGAATCGGACCTTGGAAATCGGTTTTTTTCTGCGCGGCCGCTGAAAAGCGAGCGACGCGTGAGGCATTCTGGGAGATTGAGTTTCGTTTAACGAGCGACCGGGTTTAAAAAGGAGGAAATCGGTGGGAAGTTTAATTAATTGTTTAAAATACCCTCATAATTAAAAGGCATAGCCGGAGGTGGGGGTTTGGAGAAGTAGCTTCATGTTTTTATTTAAAAAATGAGGTGAGGCGGACAGGTAATCAAGCCCCGGGGTCAGCAGACAGTCAGACTCCGTGGCGCCAGAATGACCTGGAGCATTAAAACAGATTCAAAGGTTAAAGAGCAATATTTTTAAAACATTACCTCAAAAAAAATAACCCCAAACATCTAAGATAAACTAAAGGAACATTAAAACATTAGGTTAAAAAAATATAATTTAAAAATAACGAACACGTGGAGCGAAGGGGGCGGGGCCAGCCCTGCATGAGACAGGACTCATTACATACAGGACAGAAATTCTAACCAATCCCAGGTCAAGGCTAGCCTGCTTGTGGGCGGGAACAAAACTTCAGCCAACAGTAGCACACAGGGGAGGGGCCAGTCCAAGGCTCCGGACTTATAAACAACTGTAAACAAAGTTAAAATCCTTTCTCCCTGATGAAGCTTAAGGATAAGCGAAACGTCGGAGAAAAAAAGATTCCAGGCCGGAGAACTTACTGAACGAAAGAGTTTTTGGATAGTACTGTTGCAGGCAGAGAACCATCGAAGCCAGAGAGCCACCGGAGGGGAGGTGAGACCGGTGGAAAAAGAGCCTTTCCAGGCGTGACAGCCGGCTGAGCTGGGGAGTGTTTGGAGGACGCAGTCCCAGGCAGGAGACCATCTGAGCCAGGGAGCCACCGTGGGGTGAGATTACAGTTACTAGCGGGGACCTCTATTACCAAATAGAAGCTAGTAACATCTTTTAAAACCTTTTGCACCTTTCTACACCCAGGGAATGGCTAACACTATGCGGAACACATGCAGGTTGTCTGACAACCGTACGCATATGAGGTCGGACCCTGGTACACATAGGTGTCTCCCCGTAGCCAGGGATGAATTTGCTACAACAGTGAGAATAATTTATAGAATTTTCCAGACAATCCACCATCTAATATTCTTAAAGGGCCAGAATCAGCCCCCTAAGGGCATCTTAAAACAAGCTGATAAACTAACATGCTTTATAAAACCGGCAAAACCGTCACAGGAAACCCTAACCAAATTGGCTTTGAATTCAGAAAATTGGGCAAAACAGACCAGACAGATTCTAATTGAGCACTATACAACAAACCTGGAAGAATTAGAAAATGAATTTGCTCAGGCTGCAGTGACAGAGCGCCTGGAAGAAATGATGGCGAAAGCCACTAATTGGATTAAAAAGAGTCTTAGACATAAATTCAAAATTCAATCAATTGATGAGGCAAAGAGACATGTGGTGGGATTAGCATCACGGTTGACAGAGCAAGGGACCAGCACACAATTGAGGACAGAACAGCGGACCGGCATACGGACTAGGACGCCCCCACGCCATAGGCCAAATACCTGGGCAGCCTTGTTCCACCAGCCTGCGATCACAGCCCCCTCATGCCGCAGACGGACTGAAAACCCCCCCCCACCCCGTGGGCCAGCTGCCACGACTTTGTCACGCCACCGACGGACACCCCCACCCCGTGAGCCAACTGCCACAACCTCGTCAAGCCACCGACACACCCCCCCACCCTTTGAGCCAGCTGCCATGACTTCAGCACGCCACCGGCAGACCCCCCCACCCCTTGCACCAGTTGCCACGACTTCGTCACACCACCAACACACCCCCCCACCCTTGGAGCCAGCTGCCATGACTTCGTCACGCCACCGATGGACCCCCCCACCCCTTGCACCAGTTGCCACGACTTCGTCACACCACCAACACACACCCCCACCCTTTGAGCCAGCTGCCATGACTTCGTCACGCCACCGACAGACCCCCCCACCCCGTGGGCCAGCGACCCCGACTTCATCACACCACCAGCAGACCACCTTGCGGTCCAGGGCGGCGACTAGCCCTACCCCACCCCACAGGCCAAGGACCAGGATTTCCAATGTGGCCATCATTAGGGACCTGGACATCACACTTGGCTCTCAAGAGCCTGAGCCACGTAGACCCCAGCACTACATGGGGAACCAACATCAGACCGTATTAAACCAAATCACTAGGGATTCCTCAGACCCAAAACAAACAGAAGGGAGAACCCCTCCTACACCAGGGACAAATCCATGCACAACATTCCTGTACCCCAAAACCAGGGTCACGTACCAACCGCTCCCACAGAGACAAAAGAAAGACTGTACCAAACCAACCATCCCAAGAAATACAGCAGTTCTAGAGCCCGAGATCAGTGTCACAAAACAACCCCTTCCACAGAAACAAAGGAGCGACCAGACCGGACAGGTAAACCCAATAGACACAGAAAGGAGGACAGGAACAATGAGGGCCCAGACAGACAACACAGTAGGAGAGGCAGAAATAGCTGAAGCCGAGGTAGGGAACACAATAGGGGAGGCAGGGGTAGCAGACATAGAAACAGAAAACACACCAACAGGGGCAGAACCTGACTCTGAAGGGGAAGATGCACAGAGAGTGACGAGGCACCCCAACACCAGCCGAAAAAACATTACCTGGAAATTGGAACCCAGAAAATCCATTTTAATAATAGGAGATTCCAACCTCTCCAAGATAAAAAGATGCCCAAATCCCACCACCCAAATTGATAGCTTTCCAGGAGCTAAATTCATTCATGTCACAGCAATTCTGGACAAATTGGAACCCTGTCCGGAGACCAAAAAGGTGGTGCTCTCAGTTGGCATTAATAATCGAACGCAGAGACCACTGACTGCAACCAAGCAACTGCAGTCATTACTTAAATTGGCTAAGAGCACATTCCCAAATGCTCAGATCTGGGTGCCGGAAATTAACTTCAGTAACTTACTTCCAGAAACAGAGAGGGATACAATCAGAGGAATTAACCAGCATATAAAAAAACAGAATTACATACCAGCAATTAATGCTAGATCCTTTAAAGTGGGGGCTGACCACATCCATTGGACAGATAGCACTGCCCATAACATAATAAACCAGTGGATGAAGTCTTTAAACTAAAAAGGACTTTAACCCAAGAGAAGGGTAGATTACACCTGGGAAAAACTGTTATTAATATTTCCCAACTCTTTAACCCCACAGAGGTACAGGAGAGGGTTTTAAACAAGGGCCTTACATTTGTTCCAACCCCAAAACATTGTAAAGTACAAATTCAGGAAGATCTGAAAAGGTTTTACAGGAGAGTAAAACTGACCGATTACTTTAGCGATTCAGAAACAGACAAGCAACCTTTTACACCACCATCAGAATGGACCCCACCAAACAATAAAATAGAGCCAGAAATCCTAAACTTTATTAAACAGACTCAATCACAAATTGAAAAAATCCCTAAACAGACAGACAAGCAAAACCTCACTGGAAGAGAGAGACGGGCAATCATAGAACTTAGAAACAATCTAGATATAATCATAAAACCAGCAGATAAGGGCAGTAGTATAGTGATCATGGATAGGCAACAGTATCTACTTGAAGCTCACAGACAGCTTAATAATACAGCCCACTACACGAAATTAGCAGGACCAATTTACCAGGACACACGAAAGGAGATTGGAAACATTTTAACAGAACTAAAGAAATCTAAACACTTGAATCAGAAACAAGTGGAATACCTAAGGGGGGAACAACCACAACCCAGAAAATTCTACATACTACCCAAAATACACAAGCACCCTGACACATGGACTGTACCAGGAGAAATACCACCAGGAAGACCCATTGTGTCAGACTGTGGTAGTGAATCCTACAGGATAGCAGAATACATTGACTCATTCCTAAACCCCTTATCACAGAAGCACCCTAGCTACATTAAAGACACTTACCACTTCATAGAAATAGTGAACTCACTGACCGTACCCCCGAACGCAATACTCTTTACCATGGACATTGAAAGCCTATACACAAACATAGAAACAGACAGAGGCATACAGGCAGTGGAAAATATCCTTAGAAAGTTCCCCCAACCCCACAGACCAGATGCAGCCATAATCCAGCTATTACACCTAGGACTAACAAAAAATGACTTTGAATTCCAGGAGCAATTCTACCTACAGATTAAGGGCACGGCTATGGGCAAGAAATTTGCCCCGGCCTACGCAAACATATACATGGCAGACTGGGAAAACACAGTCTTTGAAAAGTGTTCCAAGCTCCCGATGTGTTATTACAGATACCTGGATGACATATGGGGAGTCTGGACTCACACAGAAACAGAATTGCAAGAATTTGTAGGTATTCTCAACAGTCACCACCAATCTATTAAACTTAAAGTTACAACACATAGAGAAAGTGTGGATTTCCTGGACACCACAGTATTTAAATTACAACAGGAGAATAACAGCCACAAGCTAGCAACAAAGGTATTCTTTAAAGAAACAGACACACACACACTCCTGCACATAAACAGCCACCATCCAAAACATACCTTTCGGGGGCTGGTGAAGTCACAACTGACACGTTTTCACCGCATATGCACAAACGGAGAGGACTTTAGGGAAGCCACCACAACCCTATTTACTGCACTGAGACAGAGAGGTTACACAAAAAGGTTCCTCAGGCACCTTAAGTCTGATTTCCTGAGGGGACTGAATAGCCCACGGCCAAACAGAGAAGTAGCAAGACTACCACTGATAACGACATACGATACAATGACCAAACTAATACACGGAGTGATTAAAACCCAATTTGGGAAACTAAAAGAGGATGTTGACACACTTAGTCGATACCACATAACGTCGGCATACAAAAGAACTCGGAACCTTCGCGACATGCTGGTTCGGAGTAGGATAAGAAAACAGACAACCCAGAACTGCACAAACCCAAAATGTGGGACGTGTAAATACCTAATAATCCGCAAAATGATACAAAATAGACACACAGGAAAAGCAGCCCTAATTAAACAAAGAATTACATGTGAACAGCACAATGCTGTTTATGCAATTCGATGCAAACAATGCCACATCTTGTATGTAGGAGAAACAGGGAATAGTCTAAGGATGAGGCTCACAGGGCACCTCAGTGCTATTAGAACAAAGGATGTATACAAACCTACCTCCCGACACTTCATGGAGCATGGTCTTGAATCCCTGGAATTTATGGGGTTGGAGACCAACATGAACTGGACAACCTCACAAAGGAAGAGGAGGGAAAAACACTGGATAACAACCCTACAAACTCAGTTACCAAAGGGCTTAAATCAGATCTAAAATGGGGGAAATCCAACATCAAAAAACAAAACTGCCCCGACCTTAATTACCACAAATCCCAACCCCAACTTGATAAACCTCCCAAACCGCAACCACACCACACCCTACCCTAATCACAATAAACAGAGCTAACCCCTACTGTTTAAGCTAACCAAAACCACTAAACCCCACACTGCCCACAACAAACAGACCAAAGCCCCAACCCTAACTACAAACAGACCACATCCATATCCCAAATCCTAACTCCAAATGCACCCCACTCTACCCCTAAAGCCTAACCGTAACTCTAATACAGCAAACCTAATCTCCCACCCCACCCCTAAAATCTAAGCCTAACACACCCCACCCTACTCCTAAACCCTGACCCTCACTTAACCCTACCCCTAATGCAACCCTAACCCATAACTCCAACCCCCCAGCCCTGAATCTAATCACAACTCTCCAAATGCACCCCACTCCACCCCTAAAGCCTAACCGTAACTCTAATACAGCAAACCTAATCTCCCACCCCACCCCTAAAATCTAAGCCTAACACACCCCACCCTACTCCTAAACCCTGACCCTCACTTAACCCTACCCCTAATGCAACCCTAACCCATAACTCCAACCCCCCAGCCCTGAATCTAATCACAACTCTCCAAATGCACCCCACTCTACCCCTAAAGCCTAACCGTAACTCTAATACAGCAAACCTAATCTCCCACCCCACCCCTAAAATCTAAGCCTAACACACCCCACCCTACTCCTAAACCCTGACCCTCACTTAACCCTACCCCTAATGCAACCCTAACCCATAAATCCAACCCCCCAGCCCTGAATCTAATCACAACTCTCCAAATGCACCCCACTCTACCCCTAAAGCCTAACCGTAACTCTAATACAGCAAACCTAATCTCCCACCCCACCCCTAAAATCTAAGCCTAACACACCCCACCCTACTCCTAAACCCTGACCCTCACTTAACCCTACCCCTAATGCAACCCTAACCCATAACTCCAACCCCCCAGCCCTGAATCTAATCACAACTCTCCAAATGCACCCCACTCTACCCCTAAAGCCTAACCGTAACTCTAATACAGCAAACCTAATCTCCCACCCCACCCCTAAAATCTAAGCCTAACACACCCCACCCTACTCCTAAACCCTGACCCTCACTTAACCCTACCCCTAATGCAACCCTAACCCATAACTCCAACCCCCCAGCCCGGAATCTAATCACAACTCTCCAAATGCACCCCACTCTACCCCTAAAGCCTAACCGTAACTCTAATACAGCAAACCTAATCTCCCACCCCACCCCTAAAATCTAAGCCTAACACACCCCACCCTACTCCTAAACCCTGACCCTCACTTAACCCTACCCCTAATGCAACCCTAACCCATAACTCCAACCCCCCAGCCCTGAATCTAATCACAACTCTGACCCTGGACCCTAACCCTGATGCACCCTACCCTACCCCTAAACACCTAACCCTAACCCTGATGCACCCTACCCTACCCCTAAACACCTAACCCTAACCCTGATGCACCCAACCCTACCCCTAAAACATAACCCTAACCCCACCCCACCCCTAAACACCTAACCCTAACCCTGATGCACCCCAACCTAACCCCAATATAGCCCTGAACCTAACTGCGACCCTGACCCTCACCTAACCCCAACACTAACCCCAGTGCAGCAACCCTAACCCTAACCTGAACCCCCCAACCTCAATACAACATAACCCTAACACTACGTAAAATAAAGGGTAGAGTTCCAACACCAATAATAATAACTAAATACGACATAGAGGCCATAAATTGGCAAAACCCAGGAACTGATTATAACCCCAGAGGGGGATCAAAGGATTACGGATCAAGAAATTACTAAGAAGCGATCGGCAAGAAAAAGAAGCCAGGTGGTAAGGTAAAGCGTGGGCCAACCAAAAGTGGCAGGTATAAGTGACAAGAAGCTCAAGGGATGAGTGAGAATACGAACACAAGAGGGTGTAACTACCCTCCTGCCCACACCATACACCCTAACCCTAACCCTAACCCTAACCCTAACCCTAACCCTAACCCTAACCCTAACCCTAACCCTAACCCTAACCCTAACCCTAACCCTAACCCTAACCCTAACCCTAACCCTAACCCTAACCCTAACCCTAACCCTAACCCTAACCCTAACCCTAACCCTAACCCTAACCCTAACCCTAACCCTAACCCTAACCCTAACCCTAACCCTAACCCTAACCCTAACCCTAACCCTAACCCTAACCCTAACCCTAACCCTAACCCTAACCCTAACCCTAACCCTAACCCTAACCCTAACCCTAACCCTAACCCTAACCCTAACCCTAACCCTAACCCTAACCCTAACCCTAACCCTAACCCTAACCCTAACCCTAACCCTAACCCTAACCCTAACCCTAACCCTAACCCTAACCCTAACCCTAACCCTAACCCTAACCCTAACCCTAACCCTAACCCTAACCCTAACCCTAACCCTAACCCTAACCCTAACCCTAACCCTAACCCTAACCCTAACCCTAACCCTAACCCTAACCCTAACCCTAACCCTAACCCTAACCCTAACCCTAACCCTAACCCTAACCCTAACCCTAACCCTAACCCTAACCCTAACCCTAACCCTAACCCTAACCCTAACCCTAACCCTAACCCTAACCCTAACCCTAACCCTAACCCTAACCCTAACCCTAACCCTAACCCTAACCCTAACCCTAACCCTAACCCTAACCCTAACCCTAACCCTAACCCTAACCCTAACCCTAACCCTAACCCTAACCCTAACCCTAACCCTAACCCTAACCCTAACCCTAACCCTAACCCATAACTCCAACCCCCCAGCCCTGAATCTAATCCCCTACCCTGATGCACCCTACCCTACCCCTAAACACCTAACCCTAACCCTGATGCACCCTACCCTACCCCTAAACACCTAACCCTAACCCTGATGCACCCAACCCTACCCCTAAAACATAACCCTAACCCCACCCCACCCCTAAACACCTAACCCTAACCCTGATGCACCCCAACCTAACCCCAATATAGCCCTGAACCTAACTGCGACCCTGACCCTCACCTAACCCCAACACTAACCCCAGTGCAGCAACCCTAACCCTAACCTGAACCCCCCAACCTCAATACAACATAACCCTAACACTACGTAAAATAAAGGGTAGAGTTCCAACACCAATAATAATAACTAAATACGACATAGAGGCCATAAATTGGCAAAACCCAGGAACTGATTATAACCCCAGAGGGGGATCAAAGGATTACGGATCAAGAAATTACTAAGAAGCGATCGGCAAGAAAAAGAAGCCAGGTGGTAAGGTAAAGCGTGGGCCAACCAAAAGTGGCAGGTATAAGTGACAAGAAGCTCAAGGGATGAGTGAGAATACGAACACAAGAGGGTGTAACTACCCTCCTGCCCACACCATACACCCTAACCCTAACCCTAACCCTAACCCTAACCCTAACCCTAACCCTAACCCTAACCCTAACCCTAACCCTAACCCTAACCCTAACCCTAACCCTAACCCTAACCCTAACCCTAACCCTAACCCTAACCCTAACCCTAACCCTAACCCTAACCCTAACCCTAACCCTAACCCTAACCCTAACCCTAACCCTAACCCTAACCCTAACCCTAACCCTAACCCTAACCCTAACCCTAACCCTAACCCTAACCCTAACCCTAACCCTAACCCTAACCCTAACCCTAACCCTAACCCTAACCCTAACCCTAACCCTAACCCTAACCCTAACCCTAACCCTAACCCTAACCCTAACCCTAACCCTAACCCTAACCCTAACCCTAACCCTAACCCTAACCCTAACCCTAACCCTAACCCTAACCCTAACCCTAACCCTAACCCTAACCCTAACCCTAACCCTAACCCTAACCCTAACCCTAACCCTAACCCTAACCCTAACCCTAACCCTAACCCTAACCCTAACCCTAACCCTAACCCTAACCCTAACCCTAACCCTAACCCTAACCCTAACCCTAACCCTAACCCTAACCCTAACCCTAACCCTAACCCTAACCCTAACCCTAACCCTAACCCTAACCCTAACCCTAACCCTAACCCTAACCCTAACCCTAACCCTAACCCTAACCCTAACCCTAACCCTAACCCTAACCCTAACCCTAACCCTAACCCTAACCCTAACCCTAACCCTAACCCTAACCCTAACCCTAACCCTAACCCTAACCCTAACCCTAACCCTAACCCTAACCCTAACCCTAACCCTAACCCTAACCCTAACCCTAACCCTAACCCTAACCCTAACCCTAACCCTAACCCTAACCCTAACCCTAACCCTAACCCTAACCCTAACCCTAACCCTAACCCTAACCCTAACCCTAACCCTAACCCTAACCCTAACCCTAACCCTAACCCTAACCCTAACCCTAACCCTAACCCTAACCCTAACCCTAACCCTAACCCTAACCCTAACCCTAACCCTAACCCTAACTCCTAAACCCTGACCCTCACTTAACCCTACCCCTAATGCAACCCTAACCCATAACTCCAACCCCCCAGCCCTGAATCTAATCACAACTCTCCAAATGCACCCCACTCTACCCCTAAAGCCTAACCGTAACTCTAATACAGCAAACCTAATCTCCCACCCCACCCCTAAAATCTAAGCCTAACACACCCCACCCTACTCCTAAACCCTGACCCTCACTTAACCCTACCCCTAATGCAACCCTAACCCATAAATCCAACCCCCCAGCCCTGAATCTAATCACAACTCTCCAAATGCACCCCACTCTACCCCTAAAGCCTAACCGTAACTCTAATACAGCAAACCTAATCTCCCACCCCACCCCTAAAATCTAAGCCTAACACACCCCACCCTACTCCTAAACCCTGACCCTCACTTAACCCTACCCCTAATGCAACCCTAACCCATAACTCCAACCCCCCAGCCCTGAATCTAATCACAACTCTCCAAATGCACCCCACTCTACCCCTAAAGCCTAACCGTAACTCTAATACAGCAAACCTAATCTCCCACCCCACCCCTAAAATCTAAGCCTAACACACCCCACCCTACTCCTAAACCCTGACCCTCACTTAACCCTACCCCTAATGCAACCCTAACCCATAACTCCAACCCCCCAGCCCGGAATCTAATCACAACTCTCCAAATGCACCCCACTCTACCCCTAAAGCCTAACCGTAACTCTAATACAGCAAACCTAATCTCCCACCCCACCCCTAAAATCTAAGCCTAACACACCCCACCCTACTCCTAAACCCTGACCCTCACTTAACCCTACCCCTAATGCAACCCTAACCCATAACTCCAACCCCCCAGCCCTGAATCTAATCACAACTCTGACCCTGGACCCTAACCCTGATGCACCCTACCCTACCCCTAAACACCTAACCCTAACCCTGATGCACCCTACCCTACCCCTAAACACCTAACCCTAACCCTGATGCACCCAACCCTACCCCTAAAACATAACCCTAACCCCACCCCACCCCTAAACACCTAACCCTAACCCTGATGCACCCCAACCTAACCCCAATATAGCCCTGAACCTAACTGCGACCCTGACCCTCACCTAACCCCAACACTAACCCCAGTGCAGCAACCCTAACCCTAACCTGAACCCCCCAACCTCAATACAACATAACCCTAACACTACGTAAAATAAAGGGTAGAGTTCCAACACCAATAATAATAACTAAATACGACATAGAGGCCATAAATTGGCAAAACCCAGGAACTGATTATAACCCCAGAGGGGGATCAAAGGATTACGGATCAAGAAATTACTAAGAAGCGATCGGCAAGAAAAAGAAGCCAGGTGGTAAGGTAAAGCGTGGGCCAACCAAAAGTGGCAGGTATAAGTGACAAGAAGCTCAAGGGATGAGTGAGAATACGAACACAAGAGGGTGTAACTACCCTCCTGCCCACACCATACAACCTAACATTCAGGAGTGACACGCTTTACATTACCACAGACAAAAAAAGATATAAATGCCAAGAAAAGAAAACCCAGAGAATATATCTTGCAAATACCTTAAATCTAAACTTGATCAGTGAGGTAGATGGTTAAATAACTTTTTGTTCCCCTTTTGCCCCCCCCCACAAAAAAAGCAGCAAGCAACTTATAAAAATAGGGAGCACCAAGGAGGTTTTTTTAAATTTTAAAATCTAAAATATTTAAAAGGTGCACTTAAAATAAAGCATGGCTGGAAATGTGGGTCTGACAGACATGGAACTCATCTTCCCAAACCCCCCCCCCCCCCCCACGAGGTTTGGGACAGCAATAAGGGCACAAAAGATTACATATTTTTAAAAAAAGTTGTAGTTCCCATAGACACGGTCTCTGGACATGGATGCGGGGACGGCCCCTTTAAGAGATGCCTGGTGCTGCGGGGACGGCCCCTTTAAGAGATGCCTGGTGCTGCGGGGAACGCGACAGCAGGGAGCTGCTGGATATCGACCTCGGTTTTTTTAAAAGAAACCCTTTCCCCGGGGATCTGGAGGAGTTGGGGACACGGGTGAGAATCCGATAACTTTATCTAGTCTTTAGATTTTGAGCGTTCACCGGGTGATTTTTATCTTTGAAATCGGTTTTTTTCTCAGCGACTGAAAAGCGAGCGCCGCGTGAGGCATTCTGGGATATGGAGTTCTCTCGGGTCAAACACGAGGGCAAGACCCGTAAATAAAAGGGTTTACTTGGTCTCTCTGGGGCTGGGGGACCTTTCTTTCCCCCTCCTCTCCCCCCGGGGGGCGGGTGGCAGCGGTTACGGGAGTTTTTATGGGGAATCGGACCTTGGAAATCAAAATTTTGTTCCACGCGGCCGCTGAAAAGCGAGCGCCGCGTGAGGCACTCTGGGATATGGAGTTCTCTCGGGTCAAACACGAGGGCAACGCTCTTAAATAAAAGGGTTTACTCTGGTTTTTTGGGGCTGGGGGACCTTTCTTTCCCCCTCCTCTCCCCCCGGGGGGGTGGGTGGCGGCGGATTCGGGAGTTTTTTTGGGGAATCGGACCTTGGAAATCGGTTTTTTTCTGCGCGGCCGCTGAAAAGCGAGCGACGCGTGAGGCATTCTGGGAGATTGAGTTTCGTTTAACGAGCGACCGGGTTTAAAAAGGAGGAAATCGGTGGGAAGTTTAATTAATTGTTTAAAATACCCTCATAATTAAAAGGCATAGCCGGAGGTGGGGGTTTGGAGAAGTAGCTTCATGTTTTTATTTAAAAAATGAGGTGAGGCGGACAGGTAATCAAGCCCCGGGGTCAGCAGACAGTCAGACTCCGTGGCGCCAGAATGACCTGGAGCATTAAAACAGATTCAAAGGTTAAAGAGCAATATTTTTAAAACATTACCTCAAAAAAAATAACCCCAAACATCTAAGATAAACTAAAGGAACATTAAAACATTAGGTTAAAAAAATATAATTTAAAAATAACGAACACGTGGAGCGAAGGGGGCGGGGCCAGCCCTGCATGAGACAGGACTCATTACATACAGGACAGAAATTCTAACCAATCCCAGGTCAAGGCTAGCCTGCTTGTGGGCGGGAACAAAACTTCAGCCAACAGTAGCACACAGGGGAGGGGCCAGTCCAAGGCTCCGGACTTATAAACAACTGTAAACAAAGTTAAAATCCTTTCTCCCTGATGAAGCTTAAGGATAAGCGAAACGTCGGAGAAAAAAAGATTCCAGGCCGGAGAACTTACTGAACGAAAGAGTTTTTGGATAGTACTGTTGCAGGCAGAGAACCATCGAAGCCAGAGAGCCACCGGAGGGGAGGTGAGACCGGTGGAAAAAGAGCCTTTCCAGGCGTGACAGCCGGCTGAGCTGGGGAGTGTTTGGAGGACGCAGTCCCAGGCAGGAGACCATCTGAGCCAGGGAGCCACCGTGGGGTGAGATTACAGTTACTAGCGGGGACCTCTATTACCAAATAGAAGCTAGTAACATCTTTTAAAACCTTTTGCACCTTTCTACACCCAGGGAATGGCTAACACTATGCGGAACACATGCAGGTTGTCTGACAACCGTACGCATATGAGGTCGGACCCTGGTACACATAGGTGTCTCCCCGTAGCCAGGGATGAATTTGCTACAACAGTGAGAATAATTTATAGAATTTTCCAGACAATCCACCATCTAATATTCTTAAAGGGCCAGAATCAGCCCCCTAAGGGCATCTTAAAACAAGCTGATAAACTAACATGCTTTATAAAACCGGCAAAACCGTCACAGGAAACCCTAACCAAATTGGCTTTGAATTCAGAAAATTGGGCAAAACAGACCAGACAGATTCTAATTGAGCACTATACAACAAACCTGGAAGAATTAGAAAATGAATTTGCTCAGGCTGCAGTGACAGAGCGCCTGGAAGAAATGATGGCGAAAGCCACTAATTGGATTAAAAAGAGTCTTAGACATAAATTCAAAATTCAATCAATTGATGAGGCAAAGAGACATGTGGTGGGATTAGCATCACGGTTGACAGAGCAAGGGACCAGCACACAATTGAGGACAGAACAGCGGACCGGCATACGGACTAGGACGCCCCCACGCCATAGGCCAAATACCTGGGCAGCCTTGTTCCACCAGCCTGCGATCACAGCCCCCTCATGCCGCAGACGGACTGAAAACCCCCCCCCACCCCGTGGGCCAGCTGCCACGACTTTGTCACGCCACCGACGGACACCCCCACCCCGTGAGCCAACTGCCACAACCTCGTCAAGCCACCGACACACCCCCCCACCCTTTGAGCCAGCTGCCATGACTTCAGCACGCCACCGGCAGACCCCCCCACCCCTTGCACCAGTTGCCACGACTTCGTCACACCACCAACACACCCCCCCACCCTTGGAGCCAGCTGCCATGACTTCGTCACGCCACCGATGGACCCCCCCACCCCTTGCACCAGTTGCCACGACTTCGTCACACCACCAACACACACCCCCACCCTTTGAGCCAGCTGCCATGACTTCGTCACGCCACCGACAGACCCCCCCACCCCGTGGGCCAGCGACCCCGACTTCATCACACCACCAGCAGACCACCTTGCGGTCCAGGGCGGCGACTAGCCCTACCCCACCCCACAGGCCAAGGACCAGGATTTCCAATGTGGCCATCATTAGGGACCTGGACATCACACTTGGCTCTCAAGAGCCTGAGCCACGTAGACCCCAGCACTACATGGGGAACCAACATCAGACCGTATTAAACCAAATCACTAGGGATTCCTCAGACCCAAAACAAACAGAAGGGAGAACCCCTCCTACACCAGGGACAAATCCATGCACAACATTCCTGTACCCCAAAACCAGGGTCACGTACCAACCGCTCCCACAGAGACAAAAGAAAGACTGTACCAAACCAACCATCCCAAGAAATACAGCAGTTCTAGAGCCCGAGATCAGTGTCACAAAACAACCCCTTCCACAGAAACAAAGGAGCGACCAGACCGGACAGGTAAACCCAATAGACACAGAAAGGAGGACAGGAACAATGAGGGCCCAGACAGACAACACAGTAGGAGAGGCAGAAATAGCTGAAGCCGAGGTAGGGAACACAATAGGGGAGGCAGGGGTAGCAGACATAGAAACAGAAAACACACCAACAGGGGCAGAACCTGACTCTGAAGGGGAAGATGCACAGAGAGTGACGAGGCACCCCAACACCAGCCGAAAAAACATTACCTGGAAATTGGAACCCAGAAAATCCATTTTAATAATAGGAGATTCCAACCTCTCCAAGATAAAAAGATGCCCAAATCCCACCACCCAAATTGATAGCTTTCCAGGAGCTAAATTCATTCATGTCACAGCAATTCTGGACAAATTGGAACCCTGTCCGGAGACCAAAAAGGTGGTGCTCTCAGTTGGCATTAATAATCGAACGCAGAGACCACTGACTGCAACCAAGCAACTGCAGTCATTACTTAAATTGGCTAAGAGCACATTCCCAAATGCTCAGATCTGGGTGCCGGAAATTAACTTCAGTAACTTACTTCCAGAAACAGAGAGGGATACAATCAGAGGAATTAACCAGCATATAAAAAAACAGAATTACATACCAGCAATTAATGCTAGATCCTTTAAAGTGGGGGCTGACCACATCCATTGGACAGATAGCACTGCCCATAACATAATAAACCAGTGGATGAAGTCTTTAAACTAAAAAGGACTTTAACCCAAGAGAAGGGTAGATTACACCTGGGAAAAACTGTTATTAATATTTCCCAACTCTTTAACCCCACAGAGGTACAGGAGAGGGTTTTAAACAAGGGCCTTACATTTGTTCCAACCCCAAAACATTGTAAAGTACAAATTCAGGAAGATCTGAAAAGGTTTTACAGGAGAGTAAAACTGACCGATTACTTTAGCGATTCAGAAACAGACAAGCAACCTTTTACACCACCATCAGAATGGACCCCACCAAACAATAAAATAGAGCCAGAAATCCTAAACTTTATTAAACAGACTCAATCACAAATTGAAAAAATCCCTAAACAGACAGACAAGCAAAACCTCACTGGAAGAGAGAGACGGGCAATCATAGAACTTAGAAACAATCTAGATATAATCATAAAACCAGCAGATAAGGGCAGTAGTATAGTGATCATGGATAGGCAACAGTATCTACTTGAAGCTCACAGACAGCTTAATAATACAGCCCACTACACGAAATTAGCAGGACCAATTTACCAGGACACACGAAAGGAGATTGGAAACATTTTAACAGAACTAAAGAAATCTAAACACTTGAATCAGAAACAAGTGGAATACCTAAGGGGGGAACAACCACAACCCAGAAAATTCTACATACTACCCAAAATACACAAGCACCCTGACACATGGACTGTACCAGGAGAAATACCACCAGGAAGACCCATTGTGTCAGACTGTGGTAGTGAATCCTACAGGATAGCAGAATACATTGACTCATTCCTAAACCCCTTATCACAGAAGCACCCTAGCTACATTAAAGACACTTACCACTTCATAGAAATAGTGAACTCACTGACCGTACCCCCGAACGCAATACTCTTTACCATGGACATTGAAAGCCTATACACAAACATAGAAACAGACAGAGGCATACAGGCAGTGGAAAATATCCTTAGAAAGTTCCCCCAACCCCACAGACCAGATGCAGCCATAATCCAGCTATTACACCTAGGACTAACAAAAAATGACTTTGAATTCCAGGAGCAATTCTACCTACAGATTAAGGGCACGGCTATGGGCAAGAAATTTGCCCCGGCCTACGCAAACATATACATGGCAGACTGGGAAAACACAGTCTTTGAAAAGTGTTCCAAGCTCCCGATGTGTTATTACAGATACCTGGATGACATATGGGGAGTCTGGACTCACACAGAAACAGAATTGCAAGAATTTGTAGGTATTCTCAACAGTCACCACCAATCTATTAAACTTAAAGTTACAACACATAGAGAAAGTGTGGATTTCCTGGACACCACAGTATTTAAATTACAACAGGAGAATAACAGCCACAAGCTAGCAACAAAGGTATTCTTTAAAGAAACAGACACACACACACTCCTGCACATAAACAGCCACCATCCAAAACATACCTTTCGGGGGCTGGTGAAGTCACAACTGACACGTTTTCACCGCATATGCACAAACGGAGAGGACTTTAGGGAAGCCACCACAACCCTATTTACTGCACTGAGACAGAGAGGTTACACAAAAAGGTTCCTCAGGCACCTTAAGTCTGATTTCCTGAGGGGACTGAATAGCCCACGGCCAAACAGAGAAGTAGCAAGACTACCACTGATAACGACATACGATACAATGACCAAACTAATACACGGAGTGATTAAAACCCAATTTGGGAAACTAAAAGAGGATGTTGACACACTTAGTCGATACCACATAACGTCGGCATACAAAAGAACTCGGAACCTTCGCGACATGCTGGTTCGGAGTAGGATAAGAAAACAGACAACCCAGAACTGCACAAACCCAAAATGTGGGACGTGTAAATACCTAATAATCCGCAAAATGATACAAAATAGACACACAGGAAAAGCAGCCCTAATTAAACAAAGAATTACATGTGAACAGCACAATGCTGTTTATGCAATTCGATGCAAACAATGCCACATCTTGTATGTAGGAGAAACAGGGAATAGTCTAAGGATGAGGCTCACAGGGCACCTCAGTGCTATTAGAACAAAGGATGTATACAAACCTACCTCCCGACACTTCATGGAGCATGGTCTTGAATCCCTGGAATTTATGGGGTTGGAGACCAACATGAACTGGACAACCTCACAAAGGAAGAGGAGGGAAAAACACTGGATAACAACCCTACAAACTCAGTTACCAAAGGGCTTAAATCAGATCTAAAATGGGGGAAATCCAACATCAAAAAACAAAACTGCCCCGACCTTAATTACCACAAATCCCAACCCCAACTTGATAAACCTCCCAAACCGCAACCACACCACACCCTACCCTAATCACAATAAACAGAGCTAACCCCTACTGTTTAAGCTAACCAAAACCACTAAACCCCACACTGCCCACAACAAACAGACCAAAGCCCCAACCCTAACTACAAACAGACCACATCCATATCCCAAATCCTAACTCCAAATGCACCCCACTCTACCCCTAAAGCCTAACCGTAACTCTAATACAGCAAACCTAATCTCCCACCCCACCCCTAAAATCTAAGCCTAACACACCCCACCCTACTCCTAAACCCTGACCCTCACTTAACCCTACCCCTAATGCAACCCTAACCCATAACTCCAACCCCCCAGCCCTGAATCTAATCACAACTCTCCAAATGCACCCCACTCCACCCCTAAAGCCTAACCGTAACTCTAATACAGCAAACCTAATCTCCCACCCCACCCCTAAAATCTAAGCCTAACACACCCCACCCTACTCCTAAACCCTGACCCTCACTTAACCCTACCCCTAATGCAACCCTAACCCATAACTCCAACCCCCCAGCCCTGAATCTAATCACAACTCTCCAAATGCACCCCACTCTACCCCTAAAGCCTAACCGTAACTCTAATACAGCAAACCTAATCTCCCACCCCACCCCTAAAATCTAAGCCTAACACACCCCACCCTACTCCTAAACCCTGACCCTCACTTAACCCTACCCCTAATGCAACCCTAACCCATAAATCCAACCCCCCAGCCCTGAATCTAATCACAACTCTCCAAATGCACCCCACTCTACCCCTAAAGCCTAACCGTAACTCTAATACAGCAAACCTAATCTCCCACCCCACCCCTAAAATCTAAGCCTAACACACCCCACCCTACTCCTAAACCCTGACCCTCACTTAACCCTACCCCTAATGCAACCCTAACCCATAACTCCAACCCCCCAGCCCTGAATCTAATCACAACTCTCCAAATGCACCCCACTCTACCCCTAAAGCCTAACCGTAACTCTAATACAGCAAACCTAATCTCCCACCCCACCCCTAAAATCTAAGCCTAACACACCCCACCCTACTCCTAAACCCTGACCCTCACTTAACCCTACCCCTAATGCAACCCTAACCCATAACTCCAACCCCCCAGCCCGGAATCTAATCACAACTCTCCAAATGCACCCCACTCTACCCCTAAAGCCTAACCGTAACTCTAATACAGCAAACCTAATCTCCCACCCCACCCCTAAAATCTAAGCCTAACACACCCCACCCTACTCCTAAACCCTGACCCTCACTTAACCCTACCCCTAATGCAACCCTAACCCATAACTCCAACCCCCCAGCCCTGAATCTAATCACAACTCTGACCCTGGACCCTAACCCTGATGCACCCTACCCTACCCCTAAACACCTAACCCTAACCCTGATGCACCCTACCCTACCCCTAAACACCTAACCCTAACCCTGATGCACCCAACCCTACCCCTAAAACATAACCCTAACCCCACCCCACCCCTAAACACCTAACCCTAACCCTGATGCACCCCAACCTAACCCCAATATAGCCCTGAACCTAACTGCGACCCTGACCCTCACCTAACCCCAACACTAACCCCAGTGCAGCAACCCTAACCCTAACCTGAACCCCCCAACCTCAATACAACATAACCCTAACACTACGTAAAATAAAGGGTAGAGTTCCAACACCAATAATAATAACTAAATACGACATAGAGGCCATAAATTGGCAAAACCCAGGAACTGATTATAACCCCAGAGGGGGATCAAAGGATTACGGATCAAGAAATTACTAAGAAGCGATCGGCAAGAAAAAGAAGCCAGGTGGTAAGGTAAAGCGTGGGCCAACCAAAAGTGGCAGGTATAAGTGACAAGAAGCTCAAGGGATGAGTGAGAATACGAACACAAGAGGGTGTAACTACCCTCCTGCCCACACCATACACCCTAACCCTAACCCTAACCCTAACCCTAACCCTAACCCTAACCCTAACCCTAACCCTAACCCTAACCCTAACCCTAACCCTAACCCTAACCCTAACCCTAACCCTAACCCTAACCCTAACCCTAACCCTAACCCTAACCCTAACCCTAACCCTAACCCTAACCCTAACCCTAACCCTAACCCTAACCCTAACCCTAACCCTAACCCTAACCCTAACCCTAACCCTAACCCTAACCCTAACCCTAACCCTAACCCTAACCCTAACCCTAACCCTAACCCTAACCCTAACCCTAACCCTAACCCTAACCCTAACCCTAACCCTAACCCTAACCCTAACCCTAACCCTAACCCTAACCCTAACCCTAACCCTAACCCTAACCCTAACCCTAACCCTAACCCTAACCCTAACCCTAACCCTAACCCTAACCCTAACCCTAACCCTAACCCTAACCCTAACCCTAACCCTAACCCTAACCCTAACCCTAACCCTAACCCTAACCCTAACCCTAACCCTAACCCTAACCCTAACCCTAACCCTAACCCTAACCCTAACCCTAACCCTAACCCTAACCCTAACCCTAACCCTAACCCTAACCCTAATGCAGTAGTAGCCAAGCAGGAACTCTGGATGGTGCCTAAAGCTAAAGCACAAGGTGCATTCATTTGGACAACAGCAACAGTCTGAGGTGCGGGCCAGAACCAAGAGGCAGACAACATAGGGAGGGCGTTTCCCCCCTCTGCCCACCATTTTAAAACCTAACCTTTGCAAGTGACGCACTAAGGACTTGGTCTGTTTGTTTGTAGCTCCCTGATGAGCCGCAAGATGGCGAAACCGGTCGGAGTGTTCCAAGAAGGAACGATGGATGGTACTTAAGGCTGCAGGACGGGACACATTCAGTAGTAGCCAAGCAGGAACTCTGGATGGTGCCTAAAGCTAAAGCACAAGGTGCATTCATTTGGACAACAGCAACAGTCTGAGGTGCGGGCCAGAACCAAGAGGCAGACAACATAGGGAGGGCGTTTCCCCCCTCTGCCCACCATTTTAAAACCTAACCTTTGCAAGTGACGCACTAAGGACTTGGTCTGTTTGTTTGTAGCTCCCTGATGAGCCGCAAGATGGCGAAACCGGTCGGAGTGTTCCAAGAAGGAACGATGGATGGTACTTAAGGCTGCAGGACGGGACACATTCAGTAGTAGCCAAGCAGGAACTCTGGATGGTGCCTAAAGCTAAAGCACAAGGTGCATTCATTTGGACAACAGCAACAGTCTGAGGTGCGGGCCAGAACCAAGAGGCAGACAACATAGGGAGGGCGTTTCCCCCCTCTGCCCACCATTTTAAAACCTAACCTTTGCAAGTGACGCACTAAGGACTTGGTCTGTTTGTTTGTAGCTCCCTGATGAGCCGCAAGATGGCGAAACCGGTCGGAGTGTTCCAAGAAGGAACGATGGATGGTACTTAAGGCTGCAGGACGGGACACATTCAGTAGTAGCCAAGCAGGAACTCTGGATGGTGCCTAAAGCTAAAGCACAAGGTGCATTCATTTGGACAACAGCAACAGTCTGAGGTGCGGGCCAGAACCAAGAGGCAGACAACATAGGGAGGGCGTTTCCCCCCTCTGCCCACCATTTTAAAACCTAACCTTTGCAAGTGACGCACTAAGGACTTGGTCTGTTTGTTTGTAGCTCCCTGATGAGCCGCAAGATGGCGAAACCGGTCGGAGTGTTCCAAGAAGGAACGATGGATGGTACTTAAGGCTGCAGGACGGGACACATTCAGTAGTAGCCAAGCAGGAACTCTGGATGGTGCCTAAAGCTAAAGCACAAGGTGCATTCATTTGGACAACAGCAACAGTCTGAGGTGCGGGCCAGAACCAAGAGGCAGACAACATAGGGAGGGCGTTTCCCCCCTCTGCCCACCATTTTAAAACCTAACCTTTGCAAGTGACGCACTAAGGACTTGGTCTGTTTGTTTGTAGCTCCCTGATGAGCCGCAAGATGGCGAAACCGGTCGGAGTGTTCCAAGAAGGAACGATGGATGGTACTTAAGGCTGCAGGACGGGACACATTCAGTAGTAGCCAAGCAGGAACTCTGGATGGTGCCTAAAGCTAAAGCACAAGGTGCATTCATTTGGACAACAGCAACAGTCTGAGGTGCGGGCCAGAACCAAGAGGCAGACAACATAGGGAGGGCGTTTCCCCCCTCTGCCCACCATTTTAAAACCTAACCTTTGCAAGTGACGCACTAAGGACTTGGTCTGTTTGTTTGTAGCTCCCTGATGAGCCGCAAGATGGCGAAACCGGTCGGAGTGTTCCAAGAAGGAACGATGGATGGTACTTAAGGCTGCAGGACGGGACACATTCAGTAGTAGCCAAGCAGGAACTCTGGATGGTGCCTAAAGCTAAAGCACAAGGTGCATTCATTTGGACAACAGCAACAGTCTGAGGTGCGGGCCAGAACCAAGAGGCAGACAACATAGGGAGGGCGTTTCCCCCCTCTGCCCACCATTTTAAAACCTAACCTTTGCAAGTGACGCACTAAGGACTTGGTCTGTTTGTTTGTAGCTCCCTGATGAGCCGCAAGATGGCGAAACCGGTCGGAGTGTTCCAAGAAGGAACGATGGATGGTACTTAAGGCTGCAGGACGGGACACATTCAGTAGTAGCCAAGCAGGAACTCTGGATGGTGCCTAAAGCTAAAGCACAAGGTGCATTCATTTGGACAACAGCAACAGTCTGAGGTGCGGGCCAGAACCAAGAGGCAGACAACATAGGGAGGGCGTTTCCCCCCTCTGCCCACCATTTTAAAACCTAACCTTTGCAAGTGACGCACTAAGGACTTGGTCTGTTTGTTTGTAGCTCCCTGATGAGCCGCAAGATGGCGAAACCGGTCGGAGTGTTCCAAGAAGGAACGATGGATGGTACTTAAGGCTGCAGGACGGGACACATTCAGTAGTAGCCAAGCAGGAACTCTGGATGGTGCCTAAAGCTAAAGCACAAGGTGCATTCATTTGGACAACAGCAACAGTCTGAGGTGCGGGCCAGAACCAAGAGGCAGACAACATAGGGAGGGCGTTTCCCCCCTCTGCCCACCATTTTAAAACCTAACCTTTGCAAGTGACGCACTAAGGACTTGGTCTGTTTGTTTGTAGCTCCCTGATGAGCCGCAAGATGGCGAAACCGGTCGGAGTGTTCCAAGAAGGAACGATGGATGGTACTTAAGGCTGCAGGACGGGACACATTCAGTAGTAGCCAAGCAGGAACTCTGGATGGTGCCTAAAGCTAAAGCACAAGGTGCATTCATTTGGACAACAGCAACAGTCTGAGGTGCGGGCCAGAACCAAGAGGCAGACAACATAGGGAGGGCGTTTCCCCCCTCTGCCCACCATTTTAAAACCTAACCTTTGCAAGTGACGCACTAAGGACTTGGTCTGTTTGTTTGTAGCTCCCTGATGAGCCGCAAGATGGCGAAACCGGTCGGAGTGTTCCAAGAAGGAACGATGGATGGTACTTAAGGCTGCAGGACGGGACACATTCAGTAGTAGCCAAGCAGGAACTCTGGATGGTGCCTAAAGCTAAAGCACAAGGTGCATTCATTTGGACAACAGCAACAGTCTGAGGTGCGGGCCAGAACCAAGAGGCAGACAACATAGGGAGGGCGTTTCCCCCCTCTGCCCACCATTTTAAAACCTAACCTTTGCAAGTGACGCACTAAGGACTTGGTCTGTTTGTTTGTAGCTCCCTGATGAGCCGCAAGATGGCGAAACCGGTCGGAGTGTTCCAAGAAGGAACGATGGATGGTACTTAAGGCTGCAGGACGGGACACATTCAGTAGTAGCCAAGCAGGAACTCTGGATGGTGCCTAAAGCTAAAGCACAAGGTGCATTCATTTGGACAACAGCAACAGTCTGAGGTGCGGGCCAGAACCAAGAGGCAGACAACATAGGGAGGGCGTTTCCCCCCTCTGCCCACCATTTTAAAACCTAACCTTTGCAAGTGACGCACTAAGGACTTGGTCTGTTTGTTTGTAGCTCCCTGATGAGCCGCAAGATGGCGAAACCGGTCGGAGTGTTCCAAGAAGGAACGATGGATGGTACTTAAGGCTGCAGGACGGGACACATTCAGTAGTAGCCAAGCAGGAACTCTGGATGGTGCCTAAAGCTAAAGCACAAGGTGCATTCATTTGGACAACAGCAACAGTCTGAGGTGCGGGCCAGAACCAAGAGGCAGACAACATAGGGAGGGCGTTTCCCCCCTCTGCCCACCATTTTAAAACCTAACCTTTGCAAGTGACGCACTAAGGACTTGGTCTGTTTGTTTGTAGCTCCCTGATGAGCCGCAAGATGGCGAAACCGGTCGGAGTGTTCCAAGAAGGAACGATGGATGGTACTTAAGGCTGCAGGACGGGACACATTCAGTAGTAGCCAAGCAGGAACTCTGGATGGTGCCTAAAGCTAAAGCACAAGGTGCATTCATTTGGACAACAGCAACAGTCTGAGGTGCGGGCCAGAACCAAGAGGCAGACAACATAGGGAGGGCGTTTCCCCCCTCTGCCCACCATTTTAAAACCTAACCTTTGCAAGTGACGCACTAAGGACTTGGTCTGTTTGTTTGTAGCTCCCTGATGAGCCGCAAGATGGCGAAACCGGTCGGAGTGTTCCAAGAAGGAACGATGGATGGTACTTAAGGCTGCAGGACGGGACACATTCAGTAGTAGCCAAGCAGGAACTCTGGATGGTGCCTAAAGCTAAAGCACAAGGTGCATTCATTTGGACAACAGCAACAGTCTGAGGTGCGGGCCAGAACCAAGAGGCAGACAACATAGGGAGGGCGTTTCCCCCCTCTGCCCACCATTTTAAAACCTAACCTTTGCAAGTGACGCACTAAGGACTTGGTCTGTTTGTTTGTAGCTCCCTGATGAGCCGCAAGATGGCGAAACCGGTCGGAGTGTTCCAAGAAGGAACGATGGATGGTACTTAAGGCTGCAGGACGGGACACATTCAGTAGTAGCCAAGCAGGAACTCTGGATGGTGCCTAAAGCTAAAGCACAAGGTGCATTCATTTGGACAACAGCAACAGTCTGAGGTGCGGGCCAGAACCAAGAGGCAGACAACATAGGGAGGGCGTTTCCCCCCTCTGCCCACCATTTTAAAACCTAACCTTTGCAAGTGACGCACTAAGGACTTGGTCTGTTTGTTTGTAGCTCCCTGATGAGCCGCAAGATGGCGAAACCGGTCGGAGTGTTCCAAGAAGGAACGATGGATGGTACTTAAGGCTGCAGGACGGGACACATTCAGTAGTAGCCAAGCAGGAACTCTGGATGGTGCCTAAAGCTAAAGCACAAGGTGCATTCATTTGGACAACAGCAACAGTCTGAGGTGCGGGCCAGAACCAAGAGGCAGACAACATAGGGAGGGCGTTTCCCCCCTCTGCCCACCATTTTAAAACCTAACCTTTGCAAGTGACGCACTAAGGACTTGGTCTGTTTGTTTGTAGCTCCCTGATGAGCCGCAAGATGGCGAAACCGGTCGGAGTGTTCCAAGAAGGAACGATGGATGGTACTTAAGGCTGCAGGACGGGACACATTCAGTAGTAGCCAAGCAGGAACTCTGGATGGTGCCTAAAGCTAAAGCACAAGGTGCATTCATTTGGACAACAGCAACAGTCTGAGGTGCGGGCCAGAACCAAGAGGCAGACAACATAGGGAGGGCGTTTCCCCCCTCTGCCCACCATTTTAAAACCTAACCTTTGCAAGTGACGCACTAAGGACTTGGTCTGTTTGTTTGTAGCTCCCTGATGAGCCGCAAGATGGCGAAACCGGTCGGAGTGTTCCAAGAAGGAACGATGGATGGTACTTAAGGCTGCAGGACGGGACACATTCAGTAGTAGCCAAGCAGGAACTCTGGATGGTGCCTAAAGCTAAAGCACAAGGTGCATTCATTTGGACAACAGCAACAGTCTGAGGTGCGGGCCAGAACCAAGAGGCAGACAACATAGGGAGGGCGTTTCCCCCCTCTGCCCACCATTTTAAAACCTAACCTTTGCAAGTGACGCACTAAGGACTTGGTCTGTTTGTTTGTAGCTCCCTGATGAGCCGCAAGATGGCGAAACCGGTCGGAGTGTTCCAAGAAGGAACGATGGATGGTACTTAAGGCTGCAGGACGGGACACATTCAGTAGTAGCCAAGCAGGAACTCTGGATGGTGCCTAAAGCTAAAGCACAAGGTGCATTCATTTGGACAACAGCAACAGTCTGAGGTGCGGGCCAGAACCAAGAGGCAGACAACATAGGGAGGGCGTTTCCCCCCTCTGCCCACCATTTTAAAACCTAACCTTTGCAAGTGACGCACTAAGGACTTGGTCTGTTTGTTTGTAGCTCCCTGATGAGCCGCAAGATGGCGAAACCGGTCGGAGTGTTCCAAGAAGGAACGATGGATGGTACTTAAGGCTGCAGGACGGGACACATTCAGTAGTAGCCAAGCAGGAACTCTGGATGGTGCCTAAAGCTAAAGCACAAGGTGCATTCATTTGGACAACAGCAACAGTCTGAGGTGCGGGCCAGAACCAAGAGGCAGACAACATAGGGAGGGCGTTTCCCCCCTCTGCCCACCATTTTAAAACCTAACCTTTGCAAGTGACGCACTAAGGACTTGGTCTGTTTGTTTGTAGCTCCCTGATGAGCCGCAAGATGGCGAAACCGGTCGGAGTGTTCCAAGAAGGAACGATGGATGGTACTTAAGGCTGCAGGACGGGACACATTCAGTAGTAGCCAAGCAGGAACTCTGGATGGTGCCTAAAGCTAAAGCACAAGGTGCATTCATTTGGACAACAGCAACAGTCTGAGGTGCGGGCCAGAACCAAGAGGCAGACAACATAGGGAGGGCGTTTCCCCCCTCTGCCCACCATTTTAAAACCTAACCTTTGCAAGTGACGCACTAAGGACTTGGTCTGTTTGTTTGTAGCTCCCTGATGAGCCGCAAGATGGCGAAACCGGTCGGAGTGTTCCAAGAAGGAACGATGGATGGTACTTAAGGCTGCAGGACGGGACACATTCAGTAGTAGCCAAGCAGGAACTCTGGATGGTGCCTAAAGCTAAAGCACAAGGTGCATTCATTTGGACAACAGCAACAGTCTGAGGTGCGGGCCAGAACCAAGAGGCAGACAACATAGGGAGGGCGTTTCCCCCCTCTGCCCACCATTTTAAAACCTAACCTTTGCAAGTGACGCACTAAGGACTTGGTCTGTTTGTTTGTAGCTCCCTGATGAGCCGCAAGATGGCGAAACCGGTCGGAGTGTTCCAAGAAGGAACGATGGATGGTACTTAAGGCTGCAGGACGGGACACATTCAGTAGTAGCCAAGCAGGAACTCTGGATGGTGCCTAAAGCTAAAGCACAAGGTGCATTCATTTGGACAACAGCAACAGTCTGAGGTGCGGGCCAGAACCAAGAGGCAGACAACATAGGGAGGGCGTTTCCCCCCTCTGCCCACCATTTTAAAACCTAACCTTTGCAAGTGACGCACTAAGGACTTGGTCTGTTTGTTTGTAGCTCCCTGATGAGCCGCAAGATGGCGAAACCGGTCGGAGTGTTCCAAGAAGGAACGATGGATGGTACTTAAGGCTGCAGGACGGGACACATTCAGTAGTAGCCAAGCAGGAACTCTGGATGGTGCCTAAAGCTAAAGCACAAGGTGCATTCATTTGGACAACAGCAACAGTCTGAGGTGCGGGCCAGAACCAAGAGGCAGACAACATAGGGAGGGCGTTTCCCCCCTCTGCCCACCATTTTAAAACCTAACCTTTGCAAGTGACGCACTAAGGACTTGGTCTGTTTGTTTGTAGCTCCCTGATGAGCCGCAAGATGGCGAAACCGGTCGGAGTGTTCCAAGAAGGAACGATGGATGGTACTTAAGGCTGCAGGACGGGACACATTCAGTAGTAGCCAAGCAGGAACTCTGGATGGTGCCTAAAGCTAAAGCACAAGGTGCATTCATTTGGACAACAGCAACAGTCTGAGGTGCGGGCCAGAACCAAGAGGCAGACAACATAGGGAGGGCGTTTCCCCCCTCTGCCCACCATTTTAAAACCTAACCTTTGCAAGTGACGCACTAAGGACTTGGTCTGTTTGTTTGTAGCTCCCTGATGAGCCGCAAGATGGCGAAACCGGTCGGAGTGTTCCAAGAAGGAACGATGGATGGTACTTAAGGCTGCAGGACGGGACACATTCAGTAGTAGCCAAGCAGGAACTCTGGATGGTGCCTAAAGCTAAAGCACAAGGTGCATTCATTTGGACAACAGCAACAGTCTGAGGTGCGGGCCAGAACCAAGAGGCAGACAACATAGGGAGGGCGTTTCCCCCCTCTGCCCACCATTTTAAAACCTAACCTTTGCAAGTGACGCACTAAGGACTTGGTCTGTTTGTTTGTAGCTCCCTGATGAGCCGCAAGATGGCGAAACCGGTCGGAGTGTTCCAAGAAGGAACGATGGATGGTACTTAAGGCTGCAGGACGGGACACATTCAGTAGTAGCCAAGCAGGAACTCTGGATGGTGCCTAAAGCTAAAGCACAAGGTGCATTCATTTGGACAACAGCAACAGTCTGAGGTGCGGGCCAGAACCAAGAGGCAGACAACATAGGGAGGGCGTTTCCCCCCTCTGCCCACCATTTTAAAACCTAACCTTTGCAAGTGACGCACTAAGGACTTGGTCTGTTTGTTTGTAGCTCCCTGATGAGCCGCAAGATGGCGAAACCGGTCGGAGTGTTCCAAGAAGGAACGATGGATGGTACTTAAGGCTGCAGGACGGGACACATTCAGTAGTAGCCAAGCAGGAACTCTGGATGGTGCCTAAAGCTAAAGCACAAGGTGCATTCATTTGGACAACAGCAACAGTCTGAGGTGCGGGCCAGAACCAAGAGGCAGACAACATAGGGAGGGCGTTTCCCCCCTCTGCCCACCATTTTAAAACCTAACCTTTGCAAGTGACGCACTAAGGACTTGGTCTGTTTGTTTGTAGCTCCCTGATGAGCCGCAAGATGGCGAAACCGGTCGGAGTGTTCCAAGAAGGAACGATGGATGGTACTTAAGGCTGCAGGACGGGACACATTCAGTAGTAGCCAAGCAGGAACTCTGGATGGTGCCTAAAGCTAAAGCACAAGGTGCATTCATTTGGACAACAGCAACAGTCTGAGGTGCGGGCCAGAACCAAGAGGCAGACAACATAGGGAGGGCGTTTCCCCCCTCTGCCCACCATTTTAAAACCTAACCTTTGCAAGTGACGCACTAAGGACTTGGTCTGTTTGTTTGTAGCTCCCTGATGAGCCGCAAGATGGCGAAACCGGTCGGAGTGTTCCAAGAAGGAACGATGGATGGTACTTAAGGCTGCAGGACGGGACACATTCAGTAGTAGCCAAGCAGGAACTCTGGATGGTGCCTAAAGCTAAAGCACAAGGTGCATTCATTTGGACAACAGCAACAGTCTGAGGTGCGGGCCAGAACCAAGAGGCAGACAACATAGGGAGGGCGTTTCCCCCCTCTGCCCACCATTTTAAAACCTAACCTTTGCAAGTGACGCACTAAGGACTTGGTCTGTTTGTTTGTAGCTCCCTGATGAGCCGCAAGATGGCGAAACCGGTCGGAGTGTTCCAAGAAGGAACGATGGATGGTACTTAAGGCTGCAGGACGGGACACATTCAGTAGTAGCCAAGCAGGAACTCTGGATGGTGCCTAAAGCTAAAGCACAAGGTGCATTCATTTGGACAACAGCAACAGTCTGAGGTGCGGGCCAGAACCAAGAGGCAGACAACATAGGGAGGGCGTTTCCCCCCTCTGCCCACCATTTTAAAACCTAACCTTTGCAAGTGACGCACTAAGGACTTGGTCTGTTTGTTTGTAGCTCCCTGATGAGCCGCAAGATGGCGAAACCGGTCGGAGTGTTCCAAGAAGGAACGATGGATGGTACTTAAGGCTGCAGGACGGGACACATTCAGTAGTAGCCAAGCAGGAACTCTGGATGGTGCCTAAAGCTAAAGCACAAGGTGCATTCATTTGGACAACAGCAACAGTCTGAGGTGCGGGCCAGAACCAAGAGGCAGACAACATAGGGAGGGCGTTTCCCCCCTCTGCCCACCATTTTAAAACCTAACCTTTGCAAGTGACGCACTAAGGACTTGGTCTGTTTGTTTGTAGCTCCCTGATGAGCCGCAAGATGGCGAAACCGGTCGGAGTGTTCCAAGAAGGAACGATGGATGGTACTTAAGGCTGCAGGACGGGACACATTCAGTAGTAGCCAAGCAGGAACTCTGGATGGTGCCTAAAGCTAAAGCACAAGGTGCATTCATTTGGACAACAGCAACAGTCTGAGGTGCGGGCCAGAACCAAGAGGCAGACAACATAGGGAGGGCGTTTCCCCCCTCTGCCCACCATTTTAAAACCTAACCTTTGCAAGTGACGCACTAAGGACTTGGTCTGTTTGTTTGTAGCTCCCTGATGAGCCGCAAGATGGCGAAACCGGTCGGAGTGTTCCAAGAAGGAACGATGGATGGTACTTAAGGCTGCAGGACGGGACACATTCAGTAGTAGCCAAGCAGGAACTCTGGATGGTGCCTAAAGCTAAAGCACAAGGTGCATTCATTTGGACAACAGCAACAGTCTGAGGTGCGGGCCAGAACCAAGAGGCAGACAACATAGGGAGGGCGTTTCCCCCCTCTGCCCACCATTTTAAAACCTAACCTTTGCAAGTGACGCACTAAGGACTTGGTCTGTTTGTTTGTAGCTCCCTGATGAGCCGCAAGATGGCGAAACCGGTCGGAGTGTTCCAAGAAGGAACGATGGATGGTACTTAAGGCTGCAGGACGGGACACATTCAGTAGTAGCCAAGCAGGAACTCTGGATGGTGCCTAAAGCTAAAGCACAAGGTGCATTCATTTGGACAACAGCAACAGTCTGAGGTGCGGGCCAGAACCAAGAGGCAGACAACATAGGGAGGGCGTTTCCCCCCTCTGCCCACCATTTTAAAACCTAACCCTAACCCTAACCCTAACCCTAACCCTAACCCTAACCCTAACCCTAACCCTAACCCTAACCCTAACCCTAACCCTAACCCTAATGCACTAACCCTAACCCTAACCCTAACCCTAATGCACTAACCCTAACCCTAACCCTAACCCTAACCCTAACCCTAACCCTAACCCTAACCCTAACATAATAAACCAGTGGATGAAGTCTTTAAACTAAAAAGGACATTAACCCAAGAGAAGGGTAGATTACACCTGGGAAAAACTGTTATTAATATTTCCCAACTCTTTAACCCCACAGAGGTACAGGAGAGGGTTTTAAACAAGGGCCTTACATTTGTTCCAACCCCAAAACATTGTAAAGTACAAATTCAGGAAGATCTGAAAAGGTTTTACAGGAGAGTAAAACTGACCGATTACTTTAGCGATTCAGAAACAGACAAGCAACCTTTTACACCACCATCAGAATGGACCCCACCAAACAATAAAATAGAGCCAGAAATCCTAAACTTTATTAAACAGACTCAATCACAAATTGAAAAAATCCCTAAACAGACAGACAAGCAAAACCTCACTGGAAGAGAGAGACGGGCAATCATAGAACTTAGAAACAATCTAGATATAATCATAAAACCAGCAGATAAGGGCAGTAGTATAGTGATCATGGATAGGCAACAGTATCTACTTGAAGCTCACAGACAGCTTAATAATACAGCCCACTACACGAAATTAGCAGGACCAATTTACCAGGACACACGAAAAGAGATTGGAAACATTTTAACAGAACTAAAGAAATCTAAACACTTGAATCAGAAACAAGTGGAATACCTAAGGGGGGAACAACCACAACCCAGAAAATTCTACATACTACCCAAAATACACAAGCACCCTGACACATGGACTGTACCAGGAGAAATACCACCAGGAAGACCCATTGTGTCAGACTGTGGTAGTGAATCCTACAGGATAGCAGAATACATTGACTCATTCCTAAACCCCTTATCACAGAAGCACCCTAGCTACATTAAAGACACTTACCACTTCATAGAAATAGTGAACTCACTGACCGTACCCCCGAACGCAATACTCTTTACCATGGACATTGAAAGCCTATACACAAACATAGAAACAGACAGAGGCATACAGGCAGTGGAAAATATCCTTAGAAAGTTCCCCCAACCCCACAGACCAGATGCAGCCATAATCCAGCTATTACACCTAGGACTAACAAAAAATGACTTTGAATTCCAGGAGCAATTCTACCTACAGATTAAGGGCACGGCTATGGGCAAGAAATTTGCCCCGGCCTACGCAAACATATACATGGCAGACTGGGAAAACACAGTCTTTGAAAAGTGTTCCAAGCTCCCGATGTGTTATTACAGATACCTGGATGACATATGGGGAGTCTGGACTCACACAGAAACAGAATTGCAAGAATTTGTAGGTATTCTCAACAGTCACCACCAATCTATTAAACTTAAAGTTACAACACATAGAGAAAGTGTGGATTTCCTGGACACCACAGTATTTAAATTACAACAGGAGAATAACAGCCACAAGCTAGCAACAAAGGTATTCTTTAAAGAAACAGACACACACACACTCCTGCACATAAACAGCCACCATCCAAAACATACCTTTCGGGGGCTGGTGAAGTCACAACTGACACGTTTTCACCGCATATGCACAAACGGAGAGGACTTTAGGGAAGCCACCACAACCCTATTTACTGCACTGAGACAGAGAGGTTACACAAAAAGGTTCCTCAGGCACCTTAAGTCTGATTTCCTGAGGGGACTGAATAGCCCACGGCCAAACAGAGAAGTAGCAAGACTACCACTGATAACGACATACGATACAATGACCAAACTAATACACGGAGTGATTAAAACCCAATTTGGGAAACTAAAAGAGGATGTTGACACACTTAGTCGATACCACATAACGTCGGCATACAAAAGAACTCGGAACCTTCGCGACATGCTGGTTCGGAGCAGGATAAGAAAACAGACAACCCAGAACTGCACAAACCCAAAATGTGGGACGTGTAAATACCTAATAATCCGCAAAATGATACAAAATAGACACACAGGAAAAGCAGCCCTAATTAAACAAAGAATTACATGTGAACAGCACAATGCTGTTTATGCAATTCGATGCAAACAATGCCACATCTTGTATGTAGGAGAAACAGGGAATAGTCTAAGGATGAGGCTCACAGGGCACCTCAGTGCTATTAGAACAAAGGATGTATACAAACCTACCTCCCGACACTTCATGGAGCATGGTCTTGAATCCCTGGAATTTATGGGGTTGGAGACCAACATGAACTGGACAACCTCACAAAGGAAGAGGAGGGAAAAACACTGGATAACAACCCTACAAACTCAGTTACCAAAGGGCTTAAATCAGATCTAAAATGGGGGAAATCCAACATCAAAAAACAAAACTGCCCCGACCTTAATTACCACAAATCCCAACCCCAACTTGATAAACCTCCCAAACCGCAACCACACCACACCCTACCCTAATCACAATAAACAGAGCTAACCCCTACTGTTTAAGCTAACCAAAACCACTAAACCCCACACTGCCCACAACAAACAGACCAAAGCCCCAACCCTAACTACAAACAGACCACATCCATATCCCAAATCCTAACTCCAAATGCACCCCACTCTACCCCTAAAGCCTAACCGTAACTCTAATACAGCAAACCTAATCTCCCACCCCACCCCTAAAATCTAAGCCTAACACACCCCACCCTACTCCTAAACCCTGACCCTCACTTAACCCTACCCCTAATGCAACCCTAACCCATAACTCCAACCCCCCAGCCCTGAATCTAATCACAACTCTCCAAATGCACCCCACTCTACCCCTAAAGCCTAACCGTAACTCTAATACAGCAAACCTAATCTCCCACCCCACCCCTAAAATCTAAGCCTAACACACCCCACCCTACTCCTAAACCCTGACCCTCACTTAACCCTACCCCTAATGCAACCCTAACCCATAACTCCAACCCCCCAGCCCTGAATCTAATCACAACTCTCCAAATGCACCCCACTCTACCCCTAAAGCCTAACCGTAACTCTAATACAGCAAACCTAATCTCCCACCCCACCCCTAAAATCTAAGCCTAACACACCCCACCCTACTCCTAAACCCTGACCCTCACTTAACCCTACCCCTAATGCAACCCTAACCCATAACTCCAACCCCCCAGCCCTGAATCTAATCACAACTCTCCAAATGCACCCCACTCTACCCCTAAAGCCTAACCGTAACTCTAATACAGCAAACCTAATCTCCCACCCCACCCCTAAAATCTAAGCCTAACACACCCCACCCTACTCCTAAACCCTGACCCTCACTTAACCCTACCCCTAATGCAACCCTAACCCATAACTCCAACCCCCCAGCCCTGAATCTAATCACAACTCTCCAAATGCACCCCACTCTACCCCTAAAGCCTAACCGTAACTCTAATACAGCAAACCTAATCTCCCACCCCACCCCTAAAATCTAAGCCTAACACACCCCACCCTACTCCTAAACCCTGACCCTCACTTAACCCTACCCCTAATGCAACCCTAACCCATAACTCCAACCCCCCAGCCCTGAATCTAATCCCCTACCCTGATGCACCCTACCCTACCCCTAAACACCTAACCCTAACCCTGATGCACCCTACCCTACCCCTAAACACCTAACCCTAACCCTGATGCACCCAACCCTACCCCTAAAACATAACCCTAACCCCACCCCACCCCTAAACACCTAACCCTAACCCTGATGCACCCCAACCTAACCCCAATATAGCCCTGAACCTAACTGCGACCCTGACCCTCACCTAACCCCAACACTAACCCCAGTGCAGCAACCCTAACCCTAACCTGAACCCCCCAACCTCAATACAACATAACCCTAACACTACGTAAAATAAAGGGTAGAGTTCCAACACCAATAATAATAACTAAATACGACATAGAGGCCATAAATTGGCAAAACCCAGGAACTGATTATAACCCCAGAGGGGGATCAAAGGATTACGGATCAAGAAATTACTAAGAAGCGATCGGCAAGAAAAAGAAGCCAGGTGGTAAGGTAAAGCGTGGGCCAACCAAAAGTGGCAGGTATAAGTGACAAGAAGCTCAAGGGATGAGTGAGAATACGAACACAAGAGGGTGTAACTACCCTCCTGCCCACACCATACAACCTAACATTCAGGAGTGACACGCTTTACATTACCACAGACAAAAAAAGATATAAATGCCAAGAAAAGAAAACCCAGAGAATATATCTTGCAAATACCTTAAATCTAAACTTGATCAGTGAGGTAGATGGTTAAATAACTTTTTGTTCCCCTTTTGCCCCCCCCACAAAAAAAGCAGCAAGCAACTTATAAAAATAGGGAGCACCAAGGAGGTTTCTTTAAATTTTAAAATCTAAAATATTTAAAAGGTGCACTTAAAATAAAGCATGGCTGGAAATGTGGGTCTGACAGACATGGAACTCATCTTCCCAAACCCCCCCCCCCCCCCCACGAGGTTTGGGACAGCAATAAGGGCACAAAAGATTACATATTTTTAAAAAAAGTTGTAGTTCCCATAGACACGGTCTCTGGACATGGATGCGGGGACGGCCCCTTTAAGAGATGCCTGGTGCTGCGGGGACGGCCCCTTTAAGAGATGCCTGGTGCTGCGGGGAACGCGACAGCAGGGAGCTGCTGGATATCGACCTCGGTTTTTTTAAAAGAAACCCTTTCCCCGGGGATCTGGAGGAGTTGGGGACACGGGTGAGAATCCGATAACTTTATCTAGTCTTTAGATTTTGAGCGTTCACCGGGTGATTTTTATCTTTGAAATCGGGTTTTTTTCTCAGCGACTGAAAAGCGAGCGCCGCGTGAGGCATTCTGGGATATGGAGTTCTCTCGGGTCAAACACGAGGGCAAGACCCGTAAATAAAAGGGTTTACTTGGTCTCTCTGGGGCTGGGGGACCTTTCTTTCCCCCTCCTCTCCCCCCGGGGGGCGGGTGGCAGCGGTTACGGGAGTTTTTATGGGGAATCGGACCTTGGAAATCAAAATTTTGTTCCACGCGGCCGCTGAAAAGCGAGCGCCGCGTGAGGCATTCTGGGATATGGAGTTCTCTCGGGTCAAACACGAGGGCAACGCTCTTAAATAAAAGGGTTTACTCTGGTTTTTTGGGGCTGGGGGACCTTTCTTTCCCCCTCCTCTCCCCCCGGGGGGGTGGGTGGCGGCGGATTCGGGAGTTTTTTTGGGAATCGGACCTTGGAAATCGGTTTTTTTTCTGCGCGGCCGCTGAAAAGCGAGCGACGCGTGAGGCATTCTGGGAGATTGAGTTTCGTTTAACGAGCGACCGGGTTTAAAAAGGAGGAAATCGGTGGGAAGTTTAATTAATTGTTTAAAATACCCTCATAATTAAAAGGCATAGCCGGAGGTGGGGGTTTGGAGAAGTAGCTTCATGTTTTTATTTAAAAAATGAGGTGAGGCGGACAGGTAATCAAGCCCCGGGGTCAGCAGACAGTCAGACTCCGTGGCGCCAGAATGACCTGGAGCATTAAAACAGATTCAAAGGTTAAAAAGCAATATTGTTAAAAACATTACCTCAAAAAAAAATAACCCCAAACATCTAAGATAAACTAAAGGAACATTAAAACATTAGGTTAAAAAAATATAATTTAAAAATAACGAACACGTGGAGCGAAGGGGGCGGGGCCAGCCCTGCATGAGACAGGACTCATTACATACAGGACAGAAATTCTAACCAATCCCAGGTCAAGGCTAGCCTGCTTGTGGGCGGGAACAAAACTTCAGCCAACAGTAGCACACAGGGGAGGGGCCAGTCCAAGGCTCCGGACTTATAAACAACTGTAAACAAAGTTAAAATCCTTTCTCCCTGATGAAGCTTAAGGATAAGCGAAACGTCGGAGAAAAAAAGATTCCAGGCCGGAGAACTTACTGAACGAAAGAGTTTTTGGATAGTACTGTTGCAGGCAGAGAACCATCGAAGCCAGAGAGCCACCGGAGGGGAGGTGAGACCGGTGGAAAAAGAGCCTTTCCAGGCGGGACAGCCGGCTGAGCTGGGGAGTGTTTGGAGGACGCAGTCCCAGGCAGGAGACCATCTGAGCCAGGGAGCCACCGTGGGGTGAGATTACAGTTACTAGCGGGGACCTCTATTACCAAATAGAAGCTAGTAACATCTTTTAAAACCTTTTGCACCTTTCTACACCCAGGGAATGGCTAACACTATGCGGAACACATGCAGGTTGTCTGACAACCGTACGCATATGAGGTCGGACCCTGGTACACATAGGTGTCTCCCCGTAGCCAGGGATGAATTTGCTACAACAGTGAGAATAATTTATAGAATTTTCCAGACAATCCACCATCTAATATTCTTAAAGGGCCAGAATCAGCCCCCTAAGGGCATCTTAAAACAAGCTGATAAACTAACATGCTTTATAAAACCGGCAAAACCGTCACAGGAAACCCTAACCAAATTGGCTTTGAATTCAGAAAATTGGGCAAAACAGACCAGACAGATTCTAATTGAGCACTATACAACAAACCTGGAAGAATTAGAAAATGAATTTGCTCAGGCTGCAGTGACAGAGCGCCTGGAAGAAATGATGGCGAAAGCCACTAATTGGATTAAAAAGAGTCTTAGACATAAATTCAAAATTCAATCAATTGATGAGGCAAAGAGACATGTGGTGGGATTAGCATCACGGTTGACAGAGCAAGGGACCAGCACACAATTGAGGACAGAACAGCGGACCGGCATACGGACTAGGACGCCCCCACGCCATAGGCCAAATACCTGGGCAGCCTTGTTCCACCAGCCTGCGATCACAGCCCCCTCATGCCGCAGACGGACTGAAAACCCCCCCCCCACCCCGTGGGCCAGCTGCCACGACTTTGTCACGCCACCGACGGACACCCCCACCCCGTGAGCCAACTGCCACAACCTCGTCAAGCCACCGACACACCCCCCCACCCTTTGAGCCAGCTGCCATGACTTCAGCACGCCACCGGCAGACCCCCCCACCCCTTGCACCAGTTGCCACGACTTCGTCACACCACCAACACACCCCCCCACCCTTGGAGCCAGCTGCCATGACTTCGTCATGCCACCGATGGACCCCCCCACCCCTTGCACCAGTTGCCACGACTTCGTCACACCACCAACACACACCCCCACCCTTTGAGCCAGCTGCCATGACTTCGTCACGCCACCGACAGACCCCCCCACCCCGTGGGCCAGCGACCCCGACTTCATCACACCACCAGCAGACCACTGAAACCCCCCCTTCCTTGCGGTCCAGGGCAGTGACCCCCCCTTCCCCGCCATCCAGGGCGGCGACTAGCCCTACCCCACCCCACAGGCCAAGGACCAGGATTTCCAATGTGGCCATCATTAGGGACCTGGACATCACACTTGGCTCTCAAGAGCCTGAGCCACGTAGACCCCAGCACTACATGGGGAACCAACATCAGACCGTATTAAACCAAATCACTAGGGATTCCTCAGACCCAAAACAAACAGAAGGGAGAACCCCTCCTACACCAGGGACAAATCCATGCACAACATTCCTGTACCCCAAAACCAGGGTCATGTACCAACCGCTCCCACAGAGACAAAAGAAAGACTGTACCAAACCAACCATCCCAAGAAATACAGCAGTTCTAGAGCCCGAGATCAGTGTCACAAAACAACCCTTTCCACAGAAACAAAGGAGCGACCAGACCGGACAGGTAAACCCAATAGACACAGAAATGAGGACAGGAACAATGAGAGCCCAGACAGACAACACAGTAGGAGAGGCAGAAATAGCTGAAGCCGAGGTAGGGAACACAATAGGGGAGGCAGGGGTAGCAGACATAGAAACAGAAAACACACCAACAGGGGCAGAACCTGACTCTGAAGGGGAAGATGCACAGAGAGTGACGAGGCACCCCAACACCAGCCGAAAAAACATTACCTGGAAATTGGAACCCAGAAAATCAATTTTAATAATAGGAGATTCCAACCTCTCCAAGATAAAAAGATGCCCAAATCCCACCACCCAAATTGATAGCTTTCCAGGAGCTAAATTCATTCATGTCACAGCAATTCTGGACAAATTGGAACCCTGTCCGGAGACCAAAAAGGTGGTGCTCTCAGTTGGCATTAATAATCGAACGCAGAGACCACTGACTGCAACCAAGCAACTGCAGTCATTACTTAAATTGGCTAAGAGCACATTCCCAAATGCTCAGATCTGGGTGCCGGAAATTAACTTCAGTAACTTACTTCCAGAAACAGAGAGGGATACAATCAGAGGAATTAACCAGCATATAAAAAAACAGAATTACATACCAGCAATTAATGCTAGATCCTTTAAAGTGGGGGCTGACCACATCCATTGGACAGATAGCACTGCCCATAACATAATAAACCAGTGGATGAAGTCTTTAAACTAAAAAGGACATTAACCCAAGAGAAGGGTAGATTACACCTGGGAAAAACTGTTATTAATATTTCCCAACTCTTTAACCCCACAGAGGTACAGGAGAGGGTTTTAAACAAGGGCCTTACATTTGTTCCAACCCCAAAACATTGTAAAGTACAAATTCAGGAAGATCTGAAAAGGTTTTACAGGAGAGTAAAACTGACCGATTACTTTAGCGATTCAGAAACAGACAAGCAACCTTTTACACCACCATCAGAATGGACCCCACCAAACAATAAAATAGAGCCAGAAATCCTAAACTTTATTAAACAGACTCAATCACAAATTGAAAAAATCCCTAAACAGACAGACAAGCAAAACCTCACTGGAAGAGAGAGACGGGCAATCATAGAACTTAGAAACAATCTAGATATAATCATAAAACCAGCAGATAAGGGCAGTAGTATAGTGATCATGGATAGGCAACAGTATCTACTTGAAGCTCACAGACAGCTTAATAATACAGCCCACTACACGAAATTAGCAGGACCAATTTACCAGGACACACGAAAAGAGATTGGAAACATTTTAACAGAACTAAAGAAATCTAAACACTTGAATCAGAAACAAGTGGAATACCTAAGGGGGGAACAACCACAACCCAGAAAATTCTACATACTACCCAAAATACACAAGCACCCTGACACATGGACTGTACCAGGAGAAATACCACCAGGAAGACCCATTGTGTCAGACTGTGGTAGTGAATCCTACAGGATAGCAGAATACATTGACTCATTCCTAAACCCCTTATCACAGAAGCACCCTAGCTACATTAAAGACACTTACCACTTCATAGAAATAGTGAACTCACTGACCGTACCCCCGAACGCAATACTCTTTACCATGGACATTGAAAGCCTATACACAAACATAGAAACAGACAGAGGCATACAGGCAGTGGAAAATATCCTTAGAAAGTTCCCCCAACCCCACAGACCAGATGCAGCCATAATCCAGCTATTACACCTAGGACTAACAAAAAATGACTTTGAATTCCAGGAGCAATTCTACCTACAGATTAAGGGCACGGCTATGGGCAAGAAATTTGCCCCGGCCTACGCAAACATATACATGGCAGACTGGGAAAACACAGTCTTTGAAAAGTGTTCCAAGCTCCCGATGTGTTATTACAGATACCTGGATGACATATGGGGAGTCTGGACTCACACAGAAACAGAATTGCAAGAATTTGTAGGTATTCTCAACAGTCACCACCAATCTATTAAACTTAAAGTTACAACACATAGAGAAAGTGTGGATTTCCTGGACACCACAGTATTTAAATTACAACAGGAGAATAACAGCCACAAGCTAGCAACAAAGGTATTCTTTAAAGAAACAGACACACACACACTCCTGCACATAAACAGCCACCATCCAAAACATACCTTTCGGGGGCTGGTGAAGTCACAACTGACACGTTTTCACCGCATATGCACAAACGGAGAGGACTTTAGGGAAGCCACCACAACCCTATTTACTGCACTGAGACAGAGAGGTTACACAAAAAGGTTCCTCAGGCACCTTAAGTCTGATTTCCTGAGGGGACTGAATAGCCCACGGCCAAACAGAGAAGTAGCAAGACTACCACTGATAACGACATACGATACAATGACCAAACTAATACACGGAGTGATTAAAACCCAATTTGGGAAACTAAAAGAGGATGTTGACACACTTAGTCGATACCACATAACGTCGGCATACAAAAGAACTCGGAACCTTCGCGACATGCTGGTTCGGAGCAGGATAAGAAAACAGACAACCCAGAACTGCACAAACCCAAAATGTGGGACGTGTAAATACCTAATAATCCGCAAAATGATACAAAATAGACACACAGGAAAAGCAGCCCTAATTAAACAAAGAATTACATGTGAACAGCACAATGCTGTTTATGCAATTCGATGCAAACAATGCCACATCTTGTATGTAGGAGAAACAGGGAATAGTCTAAGGATGAGGCTCACAGGGCACCTCAGTGCTATTAGAACAAAGGATGTATACAAACCTACCTCCCGACACTTCATGGAGCATGGTCTTGAATCCCTGGAATTTATGGGGTTGGAGACCAACATGAACTGGACAACCTCACAAAGGAAGAGGAGGGAAAAACACTGGATAACAACCCTACAAACTCAGTTACCAAAGGGCTTAAATCAGATCTAAAATGGGGGAAATCCAACATCAAAAAACAAAACTGCCCCGACCTTAATTACCACAAATCCCAACCCCAACTTGATAAACCTCCCAAACCGCAACCACACCACACCCTACCCTAATCACAATAAACAGAGCTAACCCCTACTGTTTAAGCTAACCAAAACCACTAAACCCCACACTGCCCACAACAAACAGACCAAAGCCCCAACCCTAACTACAAACAGACCACATCCATATCCCAAATCCTAACTCCAAATGCACCCCACTCTACCCCTAAAGCCTAACCGTAACTCTAATACAGCAAACCTAATCTCCCACCCCACCCCTAAAATCTAAGCCTAACACACCCCACCCTACTCCTAAACCCTGACCCTCACTTAACCCTACCCCTAATGCAACCCTAACCCATAACTCCAACCCCCCAGCCCTGAATCTAATCACAACTCTCCAAATGCACCCCACTCTACCCCTAAAGCCTAACCGTAACTCTAATACAGCAAACCTAATCTCCCACCCCACCCCTAAAATCTAAGCCTAACACACCCCACCCTACTCCTAAACCCTGACCCTCACTTAACCCTACCCCTAATGCAACCCTAACCCATAACTCCAACCCCCCAGCCCTGAATCTAATCACAACTCTCCAAATGCACCCCACTCTACCCCTAAAGCCTAACCGTAACTCTAATACAGCAAACCTAATCTCCCACCCCACCCCTAAAATCTAAGCCTAACACACCCCACCCTACTCCTAAACCCTGACCCTCACTTAACCCTACCCCTAATGCAACCCTAACCCATAACTCCAACCCCCCAGCCCTGAATCTAATCACAACTCTCCAAATGCACCCCACTCTACCCCTAAAGCCTAACCGTAACTCTAATACAGCAAACCTAATCTCCCACCCCACCCCTAAAATCTAAGCCTAACACACCCCACCCTACTCCTAAACCCTGACCCTCACTTAACCCTACCCCTAATGCAACCCTAACCCATAACTCCAACCCCCCAGCCCTGAATCTAATCACAACTCTCCAAATGCACCCCACTCTACCCCTAAAGCCTAACCGTAACTCTAATACAGCAAACCTAATCTCCCACCCCACCCCTAAAATCTAAGCCTAACACACCCCACCCTACTCCTAAACCCTGACCCTCACTTAACCCTACCCCTAATGCAACCCTAACCCATAACTCCAACCCCCCAGCCCTGAATCTAATCCCCTACCCTGATGCACCCTACCCTACCCCTAAACACCTAACCCTAACCCTGATGCACCCTACCCTACCCCTAAACACCTAACCCTAACCCTGATGCACCCAACCCTACCCCTAAAACATAACCCTAACCCCACCCCACCCCTAAACACCTAACCCTAACCCTGATGCACCCCAACCTAACCCCAATATAGCCCTGAACCTAACTGCGACCCTGACCCTCACCTAACCCCAACACTAACCCCAGTGCAGCAACCCTAACCCTAACCTGAACCCCCCAACCTCAATACAACATAACCCTAACACTACGTAAAATAAAGGGTAGAGTTCCAACACCAATAATAATAACTAAATACGACATAGAGGCCATAAATTGGCAAAACCCAGGAACTGATTATAACCCCAGAGGGGGATCAAAGGATTACGGATCAAGAAATTACTAAGAAGCGATCGGCAAGAAAAAGAAGCCAGGTGGTAAGGTAAAGCGTGGGCCAACCAAAAGTGGCAGGTATAAGTGACAAGAAGCTCAAGGGATGAGTGAGAATACGAACACAAGAGGGTGTAACTACCCTCCTGCCCACACCATACAACCTAACCCTAACCCTAACCCTAACCCTAACCCTAACCCTAACCCTAACCCTAACCCTAACCCTAACCCTAACCCTAACCCTAACCCTAACCCTAACCCTAACCCTAACCCTAACCCTAACCCTAACCCTAACCCTAACCCTAACCCTAACCCTAACCCTAACCCTAACCCTAACCCTAATGCAGCGTAACCCTAACCCTAACCCTAACCCTAACCCTAACCCTAACCCTAACCCTAACCCTCACCCTAACCCTAACCCTAACCCTAACCCTAACCCTAACCCTAATGCAGCGTAAACCTAACCCTAACCCTAACCCTAACCCTAACCCTAACCCTAACCCTAACCCTAACCCTAACCCTAACCCTAACCCTAACCCTAACCCTAATGCAACGATGGATGGTACTTAAGGCTGGAGGACGGGACACATTCAGTAGTAGCCAAGCAGGAACTCTGGATGGTGCCTAAAGCTAAAGCACAAGGTGCATTCATTTGGACAACAGCAACAGTCTGAGGTGCGGGCCAGAACCAAGAGGCAGACAACATAGGGAGGGCGTTTCCCCCCTCTGCCCACCATTTTAAAACCTAACTTTTGCAAGTGACGCACTAAGGACTTGGTCTGTTTGTTTGTAGCTCCCTGATGAGCCGTGAGATGGCGAAACCGGTCGGAGTGTTCCAAGAAGGAACGATGGATGGTACTTAAGGCTGGAGGACGGGACACATTCAGTAGTAGCCAAGCAGGAACTCTGGATGGTGCCTAAAGCTAAAGCACAAGGTGCATTCATTTGGACAACAGCAACAGTCTGAGGTGCGGGCCAGAACCAAGAGGCAGACAACATAGGGAGGGCGTTTCCCCCCTCTGCCCACCATTTTAAAACCTAACTTTTGCAAGTGACGCACTAAGGACTTGGTCTGTTTGTTTGTAGCTCCCTGATGAGCCGTGAGATGGCGAAACCGGTCGGAGTGTTCCAAGAAGGAACGATGGATGGTACTTAAGGCTGGAGGACGGGACACATTCAGTAGTAGCCAAGCAGGAACTCTGGATGGTGCCTAAAGCTAAAGCACAAGGTGCATTCATTTGGACAACAGCAACAGTCTGAGGTGCGGGCCAGAACCAAGAGGCAGACAACATAGGGAGGGCGTTTCCCCCCTCTGCCCACCATTTTAAAACCTAACTTTTGCAAGTGACGCACTAAGGACTTGGTCTGTTTGTTTGTAGCTCCCTGATGAGCCGTGAGATGGCGAAACCGGTCGGAGTGTTCCAAGAAGGAACGATGGATGGTACTTAAGGCTGGAGGACGGGACACATTCAGTAGTAGCCAAGCAGGAACTCTGGATGGTGCCTAAAGCTAAAGCACAAGGTGCATTCATTTGGACAACAGCAACAGTCTGAGGTGCGGGCCAGAACCAAGAGGCAGACAACATAGGGAGGGCGTTTCCCCCCTCTGCCCACCATTTTAAAACCTAACCCTAACCCTAACCCTAACCCTAACCCTAACCCTAACCCTAACCCTAACCCTAACCCTAACCCTAACCCTAACCCTAACCCTAACCCTAACCCTAACCCTAACCCTAACCCTAACCCTAACCCTAACCCTAACCCTAACCCTAACCCTAACCCTAACCCTAACCCTAACCCTAACCCTAACCCTAACCCTAACCCTAACCCTAACCCTAACCCTAACCCTAACCCTAACCCTAACTCTAACCCTAACCCTAACCCTAACCCTAACCCTAACCCTAACCCTAACCCTAACCCTAACCCTAACCCTAACCCTAACCCTAACCCTAACCCTAACCCTAACCCTAACCCTAACCCTAACCCTAACCCTAACCCTAACCCTAACCCTAACCCTGATGCACCCTACCCTACCCCTAAACACCTAACCCTAACCCTGATGCACCCAACCCTACCCCTAAAACATAACCCTAACCCCACCCCACCCCTAAACACCTAACCCTAACCCTGATGCACCCCAACCTAACCCCAATATAGCCCTGAACCTAACTGCGACCCTGACCCTCACCTAACCCCAACACTAACCCCAGTGCAGCAACCCTAACCCTAACCTGAACCCCCCAACCTCAATACAACATAACCCTAACACTACGTAAAATAAAGGGTAGAGTTCCAACACCAATAATAATAACTAAATACGACATAGAGGCCATAAATTGGCAAAACCCAGGAACTGATTATAACCCCAGAGGGGGATCAAAGGATTACGGATCAAGAAATTACTAAGAAGCGATCGGCAAGAAAAAGAAGCCAGGTGGTAAGGTAAAGCGTGGGCCAACCAAAAGTGGCAGGTATAAGTGACAAGAAGCTCAAGGGATGAGTGAGAATACGAACACAAGAGGGTGTAACTACCCTCCTGCCCACACCATACAACCTAACATTCAGGAGTGACACGCTTTACATTACCACAGACAAAAAAAGATATAAATGCCAAGAAAAGAAAACCCAGAGAATATATCTTGCAAATACCTTAAATCTAAACTTGATCAGTGAGGTAGATGGTTAAATAACTTTTTGTTCCCCTTTTGCCCCCCCCACAAAAAAAGCAGCAAGCAACTTATAAAAATAGGGAGCACCAAGGAGGTTTCTTTAAATTTTAAAATCTAAAATATTTAAAAGGTGCACTTAAAATAAAGCATGGCTGGAAATGTGGGTCTGACAGACATGGAACTCATCTTCCCAAACCCCCCCCCCCCCACGAGGTTTGGGACAGCAATAAGGGCACAAAAGATTACATATTTTTAAAAAAAGTTGTAGTTCCCATAGACACGGTCTCTGGACATGGATGCGGGGACGGCCCCTTTAAGAGATGCCTGGTGCTGCGGGGACGGCCCCTTTAAGAGATGCCTGGTGCTGCGGGGAACGCGACAGCAGGGAGCTGCTGGATATCGACCTCGGTTTTTTTAAAAGAAACCCTTTCCCCGGGGATCTGGAGGAGTTGGGGACACGGGTGAGAATCCGATAACTTTATCTAGTCTTTAGATTTTGAGCGTTCACCGGGTGATTTTTATCTTTGAAATCGGGTTTTTTTCTCAGCGACTGAAAAGCGAGCGCCGCGTGAGGCATTCTGGGATATGGAGTTCTCTCGGGTCAAACACGAGGGCAAGACCCGTAAATAAAAGGGTTTACTTGGTCTCTCTGGGGCTGGGGGACCTTTCTTTCCCCCTCCTCTCCCCCCGGGGGGCGGGTGGCAGCGGTTACGGGAGTTTTTATGGGGAATCGGACCTTGGAAATCAAAATTTTGTTCCACGCGGCCGCTGAAAAGCGAGCGCCGCGTGAGGCATTCTGGGATATGGAGTTCTCTCGGGTCAAACACGAGGGCAACGCTCTTAAATAAAAGGGTTTACTCTGGTTTTTTGGGGCTGGGGGACCTTTCTTTCCCCCTCCTCTCCCCCCGGGGGGGTGGGTGGCGGCGGATTCGGGAGTTTTTTTGGGAATCGGACCTTGGAAATCGGTTTTTTTTCTGCGCGGCCGCTGAAAAGCGAGCGACGCGTGAGGCATTCTGGGAGATTGAGTTTCGTTTAACGAGCGACCGGGTTTAAAAAGGAGGAAATCGGTGGGAAGTTTAATTAATTGTTTAAAATACCCTCATAATTAAAAGGCATAGCCGGAGGTGGGGGTTTGGAGAAGTAGCTTCATGTTTTTATTTAAAAAATGAGGTGAGGCGGACAGGTAATCAAGCCCCGGGGTCAGCAGACAGTCAGACTCCGTGGCGCCAGAATGACCTGGAGCATTAAAACAGATTCAAAGGTTAAAAAGCAATATTGTTAAAAACATTACCTCAAAAAAAAATAACCCCAAACATCTAAGATAAACTAAAGGAACATTAAAACATTAGGTTAAAAAAATATAATTTAAAAATAACGAACACGTGGAGCGAAGGGGGCGGGGCCAGCCCTGCATGAGACAGGACTCATTACATACAGGACAGAAATTCTAACCAATCCCAGGTCAAGGCTAGCCTGCTTGTGGGCGGGAACAAAACTTCAGCCAACAGTAGCACACAGGGGAGGGGCCAGTCCAAGGCTCCGGACTTATAAACAACTGTAAACAAAGTTAAAATCCTTTCTCCCTGATGAAGCTTAAGGATAAGCGAAACGTCGGAGAAAAAAAGATTCCAGGCCGGAGAACTTACTGAACGAAAGAGTTTTTGGATAGTACTGTTGCAGGCAGAGAACCATCGAAGCCAGAGAGCCACCGGAGGGGAGGTGAGACCGGTGGAAAAAGAGCCTTTCCAGGCGGGACAGCCGGCTGAGCTGGGGAGTGTTTGGAGGACGCAGTCCCAGGCAGGAGACCATCTGAGCCAGGGAGCCACCGTGGGGTGAGATTACAGTTACTAGCGGGGACCTCTATTACCAAATAGAAGCTAGTAACATCTTTTAAAACCTTTTGCACCTTTCTACACCCAGGGAATGGCTAACACTATGCGGAACACATGCAGGTTGTCTGACAACCGTACGCATATGAGGTCGGACCCTGGTACACATAGGTGTCTCCCCGTAGCCAGGGATGAATTTGCTACAACAGTGAGAATAATTTATAGAATTTTCCAGACAATCCACCATCTAATATTCTTAAAGGGCCAGAATCAGCCCCCTAAGGGCATCTTAAAACAAGCTGATAAACTAACATGCTTTATAAAACCGGCAAAACCGTCACAGGAAACCCTAACCAAATTGGCTTTGAATTCAGAAAATTGGGCAAAACAGACCAGACAGATTCTAATTGAGCACTATACAACAAACCTGGAAGAATTAGAAAATGAATTTGCTCAGGCTGCAGTGACAGAGCGCCTGGAAGAAATGATGGCGAAAGCCACTAATTGGATTAAAAAGAGTCTTAGACATAAATTCAAAATTCAATCAATTGATGAGGCAAAGAGACATGTGGTGGGATTAGCATCACGGTTGACAGAGCAAGGGACCAGCACACAATTGAGGACAGAACAGCGGACCGGCATACGGACTAGGACGCCCCCACGCCATAGGCCAAATACCTGGGCAGCCTTGTTCCACCAGCCTGCGATCACAGCCCCCTCATGCCGCAGACGGACTGAAAACCCCCCCCCCACCCCGTGGGCCAGCTGCCACGACTTTGTCACGCCACCGACGGACACCCCCACCCCGTGAGCCAACTGCCACAACCTCGTCAAGCCACCGACACACCCCCCCACCCTTTGAGCCAGCTGCCATGACTTCAGCACGCCACCGGCAGACCCCCCCACCCCTTGCACCAGTTGCCACGACTTCGTCACACCACCAACACACCCCCCCACCCTTGGAGCCAGCTGCCATGACTTCGTCATGCCACCGATGGACCCCCCCACCCCTTGCACCAGTTGCCACGACTTCGTCACACCACCAACACACACCCCCACCCTTTGAGCCAGCTGCCATGACTTCGTCACGCCACCGACAGACCCCCCCACCCCGTGGGCCAGCGACCCCGACTTCATCACACCACCAGCAGACCACTGAAACCCCCCCTTCCTTGCGGTCCAGGGCAGTGACCCCCCCTTCCCCGCCATCCAGGGCGGCGACTAGCCCTACCCCACCCCACAGGCCAAGGACCAGGATTTCCAATGTGGCCATCATTAGGGACCTGGACATCACACTTGGCTCTCAAGAGCCTGAGCCACGTAGACCCCAGCACTACATGGGGAACCAACATCAGACCGTATTAAACCAAATCACTAGGGATTCCTCAGACCCAAAACAAACAGAAGGGAGAACCCCTCCTACACCAGGGACAAATCCATGCACAACATTCCTGTACCCCAAAACCAGGGTCATGTACCAACCGCTCCCACAGAGACAAAAGAAAGACTGTACCAAACCAACCATCCCAAGAAATACAGCAGTTCTAGAGCCCGAGATCAGTGTCACAAAACAACCCTTTCCACAGAAACAAAGGAGCGACCAGACCGGACAGGTAAACCCAATAGACACAGAAATGAGGACAGGAACAATGAGAGCCCAGACAGACAACACAGTAGGAGAGGCAGAAATAGCTGAAGCCGAGGTAGGGAACACAATAGGGGAGGCAGGGGTAGCAGACATAGAAACAGAAAACACACCAACAGGGGCAGAACCTGACTCTGAAGGGGAAGATGCACAGAGAGTGACGAGGCACCCCAACACCAGCCGAAAAAACATTACCTGGAAATTGGAACCCAGAAAATCAATTTTAATAATAGGAGATTCCAACCTCTCCAAGATAAAAAGATGCCCAAATCCCACCACCCAAATTGATAGCTTTCCAGGAGCTAAATTCATTCATGTCACAGCAATTCTGGACAAATTGGAACCCTGTCCGGAGACCAAAAAGGTGGTGCTCTCAGTTGGCATTAATAATCGAACGCAGAGACCACTGACTGCAACCAAGCAACTGCAGTCATTACTTAAATTGGCTAAGAGCACATTCCCAAATGCTCAGATCTGGGTGCCGGAAATTAACTTCAGTAACTTACTTCCAGAAACAGAGAGGGATACAATCAGAGGAATTAACCAGCATATAAAAAAACAGAATTACATACCAGCAATTAATGCTAGATCCTTTAAAGTGGGGGCTGACCACATCCATTGGACAGATAGCACTGCCCATAACATAATAAACCAGTGGATGAAGTCTTTAAACTAAAAAGGACATTAACCCAAGAGAAGGGTAGATTACACCTGGGAAAAACTGTTATTAATATTTCCCAACTCTTTAACCCCACAGAGGTACAGGAGAGGGTTTTAAACAAGGGCCTTACATTTGTTCCAACCCCAAAACATTGTAAAGTACAAATTCAGGAAGATCTGAAAAGGTTTTACAGGAGAGTAAAACTGACCGATTACTTTAGCGATTCAGAAACAGACAAGCAACCTTTTACACCACCATCAGAATGGACCCCACCAAACAATAAAATAGAGCCAGAAATCCTAAACTTTATTAAACAGACTCAATCACAAATTGAAAAAATCCCTAAACAGACAGACAAGCAAAACCTCACTGGAAGAGAGAGACGGGCAATCATAGAACTTAGAAACAATCTAGATATAATCATAAAACCAGCAGATAAGGGCAGTAGTATAGTGATCATGGATAGGCAACAGTATCTACTTGAAGCTCACAGACAGCTTAATAATACAGCCCACTACACGAAATTAGCAGGACCAATTTACCAGGACACACGAAAAGAGATTGGAAACATTTTAACAGAACTAAAGAAATCTAAACACTTGAATCAGAAACAAGTGGAATACCTAAGGGGGGAACAACCACAACCCAGAAAATTCTACATACTACCCAAAATACACAAGCACCCTGACACATGGACTGTACCAGGAGAAATACCACCAGGAAGACCCATTGTGTCAGACTGTGGTAGTGAATCCTACAGGATAGCAGAATACATTGACTCATTCCTAAACCCCTTATCACAGAAGCACCCTAGCTACATTAAAGACACTTACCACTTCATAGAAATAGTGAACTCACTGACCGTACCCCCGAACGCAATACTCTTTACCATGGACATTGAAAGCCTATACACAAACATAGAAACAGACAGAGGCATACAGGCAGTGGAAAATATCCTTAGAAAGTTCCCCCAACCCCACAGACCAGATGCAGCCATAATCCAGCTATTACACCTAGGACTAACAAAAAATGACTTTGAATTCCAGGAGCAATTCTACCTACAGATTAAGGGCACGGCTATGGGCAAGAAATTTGCCCCGGCCTACGCAAACATATACATGGCAGACTGGGAAAACACAGTCTTTGAAAAGTGTTCCAAGCTCCCGATGTGTTATTACAGATACCTGGATGACATATGGGGAGTCTGGACTCACACAGAAACAGAATTGCAAGAATTTGTAGGTATTCTCAACAGTCACCACCAATCTATTAAACTTAAAGTTACAACACATAGAGAAAGTGTGGATTTCCTGGACACCACAGTATTTAAATTACAACAGGAGAATAACAGCCACAAGCTAGCAACAAAGGTATTCTTTAAAGAAACAGACACACACACACTCCTGCACATAAACAGCCACCATCCAAAACATACCTTTCGGGGGCTGGTGAAGTCACAACTGACACGTTTTCACCGCATATGCACAAACGGAGAGGACTTTAGGGAAGCCACCACAACCCTATTTACTGCACTGAGACAGAGAGGTTACACAAAAAGGTTCCTCAGGCACCTTAAGTCTGATTTCCTGAGGGGACTGAATAGCCCACGGCCAAACAGAGAAGTAGCAAGACTACCACTGATAACGACATACGATACAATGACCAAACTAATACACGGAGTGATTAAAACCCAATTTGGGAAACTAAAAGAGGATGTTGACACACTTAGTCGATACCACATAACGTCGGCATACAAAAGAACTCGGAACCTTCGCGACATGCTGGTTCGGAGCAGGATAAGAAAACAGACAACCCAGAACTGCACAAACCCAAAATGTGGGACGTGTAAATACCTAATAATCCGCAAAATGATACAAAATAGACACACAGGAAAAGCAGCCCTAATTAAACAAAGAATTACATGTGAACAGCACAATGCTGTTTATGCAATTCGATGCAAACAATGCCACATCTTGTATGTAGGAGAAACAGGGAATAGTCTAAGGATGAGGCTCACAGGGCACCTCAGTGCTATTAGAACAAAGGATGTATACAAACCTACCTCCCGACACTTCATGGAGCATGGTCTTGAATCCCTGGAATTTATGGGGTTGGAGACCAACATGAACTGGACAACCTCACAAAGGAAGAGGAGGGAAAAACACTGGATAACAACCCTACAAACTCAGTTACCAAAGGGCTTAAATCAGATCTAAAATGGGGGAAATCCAACATCAAAAAACAAAACTGCCCCGACCTTAATTACCACAAATCCCAACCCCAACTTGATAAACCTCCCAAACCGCAACCACACCACACCCTACCCTAATCACAATAAACAGAGCTAACCCCTACTGTTTAAGCTAACCAAAACCACTAAACCCCACACTGCCCACAACAAACAGACCAAAGCCCCAACCCTAACTACAAACAGACCACATCCATATCCCAAATCCTAACTCCAAATGCACCCCACTCTACCCCTAAAGCCTAACCGTAACTCTAATACAGCAAACCTAATCTCCCACCCCACCCCTAAAATCTAAGCCTAACACACCCCACCCTACTCCTAAACCCTGACCCTCACTTAACCCTACCCCTAATGCAACCCTAACCCATAACTCCAACCCCCCAGCCCTGAATCTAATCACAACTCTCCAAATGCACCCCACTCTACCCCTAAAGCCTAACCGTAACTCTAATACAGCAAACCTAATCTCCCACCCCACCCCTAAAATCTAAGCCTAACACACCCCACCCTACTCCTAAACCCTGACCCTCACTTAACCCTACCCCTAATGCAACCCTAACCCATAACTCCAACCCCCCAGCCCTGAATCTAATCACAACTCTCCAAATGCACCCCACTCTACCCCTAAAGCCTAACCGTAACTCTAATACAGCAAACCTAATCTCCCACCCCACCCCTAAAATCTAAGCCTAACACACCCCACCCTACTCCTAAACCCTGACCCTCACTTAACCCTACCCCTAATGCAACCCTAACCCATAACTCCAACCCCCCAGCCCTGAATCTAATCACAACTCTCCAAATGCACCCCACTCTACCCCTAAAGCCTAACCGTAACTCTAATACAGCAAACCTAATCTCCCACCCCACCCCTAAAATCTAAGCCTAACACACCCCACCCTACTCCTAAACCCTGACCCTCACTTAACCCTACCCCTAATGCAACCCTAACCCATAACTCCAACCCCCCAGCCCTGAATCTAATCACAACTCTCCAAATGCACCCCACTCTACCCCTAAAGCCTAACCGTAACTCTAATACAGCAAACCTAATCTCCCACCCCACCCCTAAAATCTAAGCCTAACACACCCCACCCTACTCCTAAACCCTGACCCTCACTTAACCCTACCCCTAATGCAACCCTAACCCATAACTCCAACCCCCCAGCCCTGAATCTAATCCCCTACCCTGATGCACCCTACCCTACCCCTAAACACCTAACCCTAACCCTGATGCACCCTACCCTACCCCTAAACACCTAACCCTAACCCTGATGCACCCAACCCTACCCCTAAAACATAACCCTAACCCCACCCCACCCCTAAACACCTAACCCTAACCCTGATGCACCCCAACCTAACCCCAATATAGCCCTGAACCTAACTGCGACCCTGACCCTCACCTAACCCCAACACTAACCCCAGTGCAGCAACCCTAACCCTAACCTGAACCCCCCAACCTCAATACAACATAACCCTAACACTACGTAAAATAAAGGGTAGAGTTCCAACACCAATAATAATAACTAAATACGACATAGAGGCCATAAATTGGCAAAACCCAGGAACTGATTATAACCCCAGAGGGGGATCAAAGGATTACGGATCAAGAAATTACTAAGAAGCGATCGGCAAGAAAAAGAAGCCAGGTGGTAAGGTAAAGCGTGGGCCAACCAAAAGTGGCAGGTATAAGTGACAAGAAGCTCAAGGGATGAGTGAGAATACGAACACAAGAGGGTGTAACTACCCTCCTGCCCACACCATACAACCTAACCCTAACCCTAACCCTAACCCTAACCCTAACCCTAACCCTAACCCTAACCCTAACCCTAACCCTAACCCTAACCCTAACCCTAACCCTAACCCTAACCCTAACCCTAACCCTAACCCTAACCCTAACCCTAACCCTAACCCTAACCCTAACCCTAACCCTAACCCTAACCCTAACCCTAACCCTAACCCTAACCCTAATGCAGCGTAACCCTAACCCTAACCCTAACCCTAACCCTAACCCTAACCCTAACCCTAACCCTAACCCTCACCCTAACCCTAACCCTAACCCTAACCCGAACCCTAACCCTAATGCAGCGTAACCCTAACCCTAACCCTAACCCTAACCCTAACCCTAACCCTAACCCTAACCCTAACCCTAACCCTAACCCTAACCCTAACCCTAACCCTAATGCAACGATGGATGGTACTTAAGGCTGGAGGACGGGACACATTCAGTAGTAGCCAAGCAGGAACTCTGGATGGTGCCTAAAGCTAAAGCACAAGGTGCATTCATTTGGACAACAGCAACAGTCTGAGGTGCGGGCCAGAACCAAGAGGCAGACAACATAGGGAGGGCGTTTCCCCCCTCTGCCCACCATTTTAAAACCTAACTTTTGCAAGTGACGCACTAAGGACTTGGTCTGTTTGTTTATAGCTCCCTGATGAGCCACAAGATGGCGAAACCGGTCGGAGTGTTCCAAGAAGGAACGATGGATGGTACTTAAGGCTGGAGGACGGGACACATTCAGTAGTAGCCAAGCAGGAACTCTGGATGGTGCCTAAAGCTAAAGCACAAGGTGCATTCATTTGGACAACAGCAACAGTCTGAGGTGCGGGCCAGAACCAAGAGGCAGACAACATAGGGAGGGCGTTTCCCCCCTCTGCCCACCATTTTAAAACCTAACTTTTGCAAGTGACGCACTAAGGACTTGGTCTGTTTGTTTATAGCTCCCTGATGAGCCGCAAGATGGCGAAACCGGTCGGAGTGTTCCAAGAAGGAACGATGGATGGTACTTAAGGCTGGAGGACGGGACACATTCAGTAGTAGCCAAGCAGGAACTCTGGATGGTGCATTCATTTGGACAACAGCAACAGTCTGAGGTGCGGGCCAGAACCAAGAGGCAGACAACATAGGGAGGGCGTTTCCCCCCTCTGCCCACCATTTTAAAACCTAACTTTTGCAAGTGACGCACTAAGGACTTGGTCTGTTTGTTTATAGCTCCCTGATGAGCCGCAAGATGGCGAAACCGGTCGGAGTGTTCCAAGAAGGAACGATGGATGGTACTTAAGGCTGGAGGACGGGACACATTCAGTAGTAGCCAAGCAGGAACTCTGGATGGTGCATTCATTTGGACAACAGCAACAGTCTGAGGTGCGGGCCAGAACCAAGAGGCAGACAACATAGGGAGGGCGTTTCCCCCCTCTGCCCACCATTTTAAAACCTAACCCTAACCCTAACCCTAACCCTAACCCTAATGCAGAACCAAGAGGCAGACAACATAGGGAGGGCGTTTCCCCCCTCTGCCCACCATTTTAAAACCTAACTTTTGCAAGTGACGCACTAAGGACTTGGTCTGTTTGTTTATAGCTCCCTGATGAGCCGCAAGATGGCGAAACCGGTCGGAGTGTTCCAAGAAGGAACGATGGATGGTACTTAAGGCTGGAGGACGGGACACATTCAGTAGTAGCCAAGCATGAACTCTGGATGGTGCCTAAAGCTAAAGCACAAGGTGCATTCATTTGGACAACAGCAACAGTCTGAGGTGCGGGCCAGAACCAAGAGGCAGACAACATAGGGAGGGCGTTTCCCCCCTCTGCCCACCATTTTAAAACCTAACTTTTGCAAGTGACGCACTAAGGACTTGGTCTGTTTGTTTATAGCTCCCTGATGAGCCGCAAGATGGCGAAACCGGTCGGAGTGTTCCAAGAACGAACGATGGATGGTACTTAAGGCTGGAGGACGGGACACATTCAGTAGTAGCCAAGCAGGAACTCTGGATGGTGCCTAAAGCTAAAGCACAAGGTGCATTCATTTGGACAACAGCAACAGTCTGAGGTGCGGGCCAGAACCAAGAGGCAGACAACATAGGGAGGGCGTTTCCCCCCTCTGCCCACCATTTTAAAACCTAACTTTTGCAAGTGACGCACTAAGGACTTGGTCTGTTTGTTTATAGCTCCCTGATGAGCCGCGAGATGGCGAAACCGGTCGGAGTGTTCCAAGAAGGAACGATGGATGGTACTTAAGGCTGGAGGACGGGACACATTCAGTAGTAGCCAAGCAGGAACTCTGGATGGTGCCTAAAGCTAAAGCACAAGGTGCATTCATTTGGACAACAGCAACAGTCTGAGGTGCGGGCCAGAACCAAGAGGCAGACAACATAGGGAGGGCGTTTCCCCCCTCTGCCCACCATTTTAAAACCTAACTTTTGCAAGTGACGCACTAAGGACTTGGTCTGTTTGTTTATAGCTCCCTGATGAGCCGCAAGATGGCGAAACCGGTCGGAGCGTTCCAAGAAGGAACGATGGATGGTACTTAAGGCTGCAGGACAGGACACATTCAGTAGTAGCCAAGCAGGAACTCTGGATGGTGCCTAAAGCTAAAGCACAAGGTGCATTCATTTGGACAACAGCAACAGTCTGAGGTGCGGGCCAGAACCAAGAGGCAGACAACATAGGGAGGGCGTTTCCCCCCTCTGCCCACCATTTTAAAACCTAACTTTTGCAAGTGACGCACTAAGGACTTGGTCTGTTTGTTTATAGCTCCCTGATGAGCCGCAAGATGGCGAAACCGGTCGGAGTGTTCCAAGAAGGAACGATGGATGGTACTTAAGGCTGCAGGACAGGACACATTCAGTAGTAGCCAAGCAGGAACTCTGGATGGTGCCTAAAGCTAAAGCACAAGGTGCATTCATTTGGACAACAGCAACAGTCTGAGGTGCGGGCCAGAACCAAGAGGCAGACAACATAGGGAGGGCGTTTCCCCCCTCTGCCCACCATTTTAAAACCTAACTTTTGCAAGTGACGCACGAAGGACTTGGTCTGTTTGTTTATAGCTCCCTGATGAGCCGCAAGATGGCGAAACCGGTCGGAGTGTTCCAAGAAGGAACGATGGATGGTACTTCAGGCTGCAGGACAGGACACATTCAGTAGTAGCCAAGCAGGAACTCTGGATGGTGCCTAAAGCTAAAGCACAAGGTGCATTCATTTGGACAACAGCAACAGTCTGAGGTGCGGGCCAGAACCAAGAGGCAGACAACATAGGGAGGGCGTTTCCCCCCTCTGCCCACCATTTTAAAACCTAACTTTTGCGAGTGACGCACTAAGGACTTGGTCTGTTTGTTTATAGCTCCCTGATGAGCCGCAAGATGGCGAAACCGGTCGGAGTGTTCCAAGAAGGAACGATGGATGGTACTTCAGGCTGCAGGACAGGACACATTCAGTAGTAGCCAAGCAGGAACTCTGGATGGTGCCTAAAGCTAAAGCACAAGGTGCATTCATTTGGACAACAGCAACAGTCTGAGGTGCGGGCCAGAACCAAGAGGCAGACAACATAGGGAGGGCGTTTCCCCCCTCTGCCCACCATTTTAAAACCTAACTTTTGCAAGTGACGCACTAAGGACTTGGTCTGTTTGTTTATAGCTCCCTGATGAGCCGCAAGATGGCGAAACCGGTAGGAGTGTTCCAAGAAGGAACGATGGATGGTACTTAAGGCTGCAGGACAGGACACATTCAGTAGTAGCCAAGCAGGAACTCTGGATGGTGCCTAAAGCTAAAGCACAAGGTGCATTCATTTGGACAACAGCAACAGTCTGAGGTGCGGGCCAGAACCAAGAGGCAGACAACATAGGGAGGGCGTTTCCCCCCTCTGCCCAACATTTTAAAACCTAACCCTAACCCTAACCCTAACCCTAACCCTAATGCAGCGTAACCCTAACCCTAACCCTAACCCTAACCCTAACCCTAATGCAGCAACAGCAACAGTCTGAGGTGCGGGCCAGAACCAAGAGGCAGACAACATAGGGAGGGCGTTTCCCCCCTCTGCCCACCATTTTAAAACCTAACCTTTGCAAGTGACGCACTAAGGACTTGGTCTGTTTGTTTGTAGCTCCCTGATGAGCCGCAAATTGGCGAAACCGGTCGGAGTGTTCCAAGAAGGAACGATGGATGGTACTTAAGGCTGGAGGACGGGACACATTCAGTAGTAGCCAAGCAGGAACTCTGGATGGTGCCTAAAGCTAAAGCAAAAGGTGCATTCATTTGGACAACAGCAACAGTCGGAGGTGCGGGCCAGAACCAAGAGGCAGACAACATAGGGAGGGCGTTTCCCCCCTCTGCCCACCATTTTAAAACCTAACCCTAACCCTAACCCTAACCCTAACCCTAACCCTAATGCAGAACCAAGAGGCAGACAACATAGGGAGGGCGTTTCCCCCCTCTGCCCACCATTTTAAAACCTAACTTTTGCAAGTGACGCACTAAGGACTTGGTCTGTTTGTTTATAGCTCCCTGATGAGCCGCAAGATGGCGAAACCGGTCGGAGTGTTCCAAGAAGGAACGATGGATGGTACTTAAGGCTGGAGGACGGGACACATTCAGTAGTAGCCAAGCAGGAACTCTGGATGGTGCCTAAAGCTAAAGCACAAGGTGCATTCATTTGGACAACAGCAACAGTCTGAGGTGCGGGCCAGAACCAAGAGGCAGACAACATAGGGAGGGCGTTTCCCCCCTCTGCCCACCATTTTAAAACCTAACTTTTGCAAGTGACGCACTAAGGACTTGGTCTGTTTGTTTATAGCTCCCTGATGAGCCGCAAGATGGCGAAACCGGTCGGAGTGTTCCAAGAAGGAACGATGGATGGTACTTAAGGCTGGAGGACGGGACACATTCAGTAGTAGCCAAGCAGGAACTCTGGATGGTGCCTAAAGCTAAAGCACAAGGTGCATTCATTTGGACAACAGCAACAGTCTGAGGTGCGGGCCAGAACCAAGAGGCAGACAACATAGGGAGGGCGTTTCCCCCCTCTGCCCACCATTTTAAAACCTAACTTTTGCAAGTGACGCACTAATGACTTGGTCTGTTTGTTTATAGCTCCCTGATGAGCCGCAAGATGGCGAAACCGGTCGGAGTGTTCCAAGAAGGAACGATGGATGGTACTTAAGGCTGGAGGACGGGACACATTCAGTAGTAGCCAAGCAGGAACTCTGGATGGTGCCTAAAGCTAAAGCACAAGGTGCATTCATTTGGACAACAGCAACAGTCTGAGGTGCGGGCCAGAACCAAGAGGCAGACAACATAGGGAGGGCGTTTCCCCCCTCTGCCCACCATTTTAAAACCTAACTTTTGCAAGTGACGCACTAAGGACTTGGTCTGTTTGTTTATAGCTCCCTGATGAGCCGCAAGATGGCGAAACCGGTCGGAGTGTTCCAAGAAGGAACGATGGATGGTACTTAAGGCTGGAGGACGGGACACATTCAGTAGTAGCCAAGCAGGAACTCTGGATGGTGCCTAAAGCTAAAGCACAAGGTGCATTCATTTGGACAACAGCAACAGTCTGAGGTGCGGGCCAGAACCAAGAGGCAGACAACATAGGGAGGGCGTTTCCCCCCTCTGCCCACCATTTTAAAACCTAACTTTTGCAAGTGACGCACTAAGGACTTGGTCTGTTTGTTTATAGCTCCCTGATGAGCCGCAAGATGGCGAAACCGGTCGGAGTGTTCCAAGAAGGAACGATGGATGGTACTTAAGGCTGGAGGACGGGACACATTCAGTAGTAGCCAAGCAGGAACTCTGGATGGTGCCTAAAGCTAAAGCACAAGGTGCATTCATTTGGACAACAGCAACAGTCTGAGGTGCGGGCCAGAACCAAGAGGCAGACAACATAGGGAGGGCGTTTCCCCCCTCTGCCCACCATTTTAAAACCTAACTTTTGCAAGTGACGCACTAATGACTTGGTCTGTTTGTTTATAGCTCCCTGATGAGCCGCAAGATGGCGAAACCGGTCGGAGTGTTCCAAGAAGGAACGATGGATGGTACTTAAGGCTGGAGGACGGGACACATTCAGTAGTAGCCAAGCAGGAACTCTGGATGGTGCCTAAAGCTAAAGCACAAGGTGCATTCATTTGGACAACAGCAACAGTCTGAGGTGCGGGCCAGAACCAAGAGGCAGACAACATAGGGAGGGCGTTTCCCCCCTCTGCCCACCATTTTAAAACCTAACTTTTGCAAGTGACGCACTAAGGACTTGGTCTGTTTGTTTATAGCTCCCTGATGAGCCGCAAGATGGCGAAACCGGTCGGAGTGTTCCAAGAAGGAACGATGGATGGTACTTAAGGCTGGAGGACGGGACACATTCAGTAGTAGCCAAGCAGGAACTCTGGATGGTGCCTAAAGCTAAAGCACAAGGTGCATTCATTTGGACAACAGCAACAGTCTGTGGTGCGGGCCAGAACCAAGAGGCAGACAACATAGGGAGGGCGTTTCCCCCCTCTGCCCACCATTTTAAAACCTAACTTTTGCAAGTGACGCACTAAGGACTTGGTCTGTTTGTTTATAGCTCCCTGATGAGCCGCAAGATGGCGAAACCGGTCGGAGTGTTCCAAGAAGGAACGATGGATGGTACTTAAGGCTGGAGGACGGGACACATTCAGTAGTAGCCAAGCAGGAACTCTGGATGGTGCCTAAAGCTAAAGCACAAGGTGCATTCATTTGGACAACAGCAACAGTCTGAGGTGCGGGCCAGAACCAAGAGGCAGACAACATAGGGAGGGCGTTTCCCCCCTCTGCCCACCATTTTAAAACCTAACCCTAACCCTAACCCTAACCCTAATGCAGCGCACAAAGGACTTGGTCTGTTTGTTTGTAGCTCCCTGATGAGCCGCAAGATGGCGAAACCGGTCGGAGTGTTCCAAGAAGGAACGATGGATGGTACTTAAGGCTGGAGGACGGGACACATTCAGTAGTAGCCAAGCAGGAACTCTGGATGGTGCCTAAAGCTAAAGCACAAGGTGCATTCATTTGGACAACAGCAACAGTCTGAGGTGCGGGCCAGAACCAAGAGGCAGACAACATAGGGAGGGCGTTTCCCCCCTCTGCCCACCATTTTAAAACCTAACTTTTGCAAGTGACGCACTAAGGACTTGGTCTGTTTGTTTATAGCTCCCTGATGAGCCGCAAGATGGCGAAACCGGTCGGAGTGTTCCAAGAAGGAACGATGGATGGTACTTAAGGCTGGAGGACGGGACACATTCAGTAGTAGCCAAGCAGGAACTCTGGATGGTGCCTAAAGCTAAAGCACAAGGTGCATTCATTTGGACAACAGCAACAGTCTGAGGTGCGGGCCAGAACCAAGAGGCAGACAACATAGGGAGGGCGTTTCCCCCCTCTGCCCACCATTTTAAAACCTAACTTTTGCAAGTGACGCACTAATGACTTGGTCTGTTTGTTTATAGCTCCCTGATGAGCCGCAAGATGGCGAAACCGGTCGGAGTGTTCCAAGAAGGAACGATGGATGGTACTTAAGGCTGGAGGACGGGACACATTCAGTAGTAGCCAAGCAGGAACTCTGGATGGTGCCTAAAGCTAAAGCACAAGGTGCATTCATTTGGACAACAGCAACAGTCTGAGGTGCGGGCCAGAACCAAGAGGCAGACAACATAGGGAGGGCGTTTCCCCCCTCTGCCCACCATTTTAAAACCTAACTTTTGCAAGTGACGCACTAAGGACTTGGTCTGTTTGTTTATAGCTCCCTGATGAGCCGCAAGATGGCGAAACCGGTCGGAGTGTTCCAAGAAGGAACGATGGATGGTACTTAAGGCTGGAGGACGGGACACATTCAGTAGTAGCCAAGCAGGAACTCTGGATGGTGCCTAAAGCTAAAGCACAAGGTGCATTCATTTGGACAACAGCAACAGTCTGAGGTGCGGGCCAGAACCAAGAGGCAGACAACATAGGGAGGGCGTTTCCCCCCTCTGCCCACCATTTTAAAACCTAAACCTAACCCTAACCCTAACCCTAACCCTAACCCTAATGCAGCCAAGCAGGAACTCTGGATGGTGCCTAAAGCTAAAGCACAAGGTGCATTCATTTGGACAACAGCAACAGTCTGAGGTGCGGGCCAGAACCAAGAGGCAGACAACATAGGGAGGGCGTTTCCCCCCTCTGCCCACTATTTTAAAACCTAACCCTAACCCTAACCCTAACCCTGACCCTGACCCTGACCCTGACCCTGACCCTAACCCTAACCCAGCGATCGGCAAGAAAAAGAAGCCAGGTGGTAAGGTAAAGCGTGGGCCAACCAAAAGTGGCAGGTATAAGTGACAAGAAGCTCAAGTGTTGAGTGAGAATACGAACACAAGAGGGTGTAACTACCCTCCTGCCCACACCATACAACCTAACCCTAACCCTAACCCTAACCCTAATGCACTAACCCTAACCCTAACCCTAACCCTAACCCTAACCCTAACCCTAACCCTAATGCAGCGACCCTGACCCTCAACTCACCCCAACACTAACCCCAGTGCAGCAACCCTAACCCTAACCTGAACCCCCCAACCTCAATACAACACTACGTAAAATAAAGGGTAGGGTTCCAACACCAATAATAATAACTAAATACGACATAGAGACCATAAATTGGCAAAACCCAGGAACTGATTATAACCCCAGAGGGTGATCAAAGGATTACGGATCAAGAAATTACTAAGAAGAGATCGGCAAGAAAAAGAAGCCAGGTGGTAAGGTAAAGCGTGGGCCAACCAAAAGTGGCAGGTATAAGTGACAAGAAGCTCAAGGGTTGAGTGAGAATACGAACACAAGAGGGTGTAACTACCCTCCTGCCCACACCATACAACCTAACATTCAGGAGTGACAGGCTTTACATTACCACAGACAAAAGAAGATATAAATGCCAAGAAAAGAAAACCCAGAGAATATATCTTGCAAATACCTTAAACCTAAATTTGATCAGTGAGGTAGATGGTTAAATAACTTTTTGTTCCCCTTTCGCCCCCCCCACAAAAAAAGCAGCAAGCAACTTATAAAAATAGGGAGCACCAAGGAGGTTTTTTAAATTTTAAAATCTAAAATATTTAAAAGGTGCACTTAAAATAAAGCATGGCTGGAAATGTGGGTCTGACAGACATGGAACTCATCTTCCCAAACCCCCCCCACGAGGTTTGGGACAGCAATAAGGGCACAAAAGATTACATATTTTTTTTAAAAAGTTGTAGTTCCCATAGACACGGTCTCTGGACATTGATGCGGGGACAGCCCCTTTAAGAGATGCCTGGTGCTGCGGGAACGGCCCCTTTAAGAGATGCCTGGTGCTGCGGGGAACGCGACAGCAGGGAGCTGCTGGATATCGACCTCGGTTTTTTTAAAAGAAACCCTTTCCCCGGGGATCTGGAGGAGTTGGGGACACGGGTGAGAATCCGATAACTTTATCTAGTCTTTAGATTTTGAGCGTTCACCGGGTGATTTTTATCTTTGAAATCGGGTTTTTTTCTCAACGACTGAAAAGCGAGCGCCGTGTGAGGCATTCTGGGATATGGAGTTCTCTCGGGTCAAACACGAGGGCAACGCTCTTAAATAAAAGGGTTTACTTTGGTTTTTTGGGGCTGGGGGACCTTTCTTTCCCCCTCCTCTCCCCCCGGGGGGTGGGTGGCGGCGGATTCGGGAGTTTTTTTTGGGGAATCGGACCTTGGAAATCGTTTTTTTCTGCGCGGCCGCTGAAAAGCGAGCGACGCGTGAGGCATTCTGGGAGATTGAGTTTCGTTTAACGAGCGAGCGGGTTTAAAAAGGAGGAAATCGGTGGGAAGTTTAATTAATTGTTTAAAATACCCTTATAATTAAAAGGCATAGCCGGAGGTGGGGGTTTGGAGAAGTAGCTTCATGTTTTTATTTAAAAAATGAGGTGAGGCGGACAGGTAATCAAGCCCCGGGGTCAGTGGAGACAGTCAGACTCCGTGGCGCCAGAATGACCTGGAGCATTAAAACAGATTCAAAGGTTAAAAAGCAATATTTTTAAAAACATTACCTCAAAAAAAATAACCCCAAACATCTAAGATAAACTGAAGGAACATTAAAACATTAGGTTAAAAAAATATAATTTAAAAATAACGAACACGTGGAGCGAAGGGGGCGGGGCCAGCCCTGCATGAGACAGGACTCATTACATGCAGGACAGAAATTCTAACCAATCCCAGGTCAAGGCTAGCCTGCTTGTGGGCGGGAACAAAACTTCAGCCAACAGTAGCACACAGGGGAGGGGCCAGTCCAAGGCACCGAGCTTATAAGTGGCTGTAAACAAAATTAAAATCCTTTCTCCCTGATGAAGCTTAAGGATAAGCGAAACGTCGGAGAAAAAAAGATTCCAGGCCGGAGAACTTACTGAACTAAAGAGTTTTTGGATAGTACTGTTGCAGGCAGAGAACCATCGAAGCCAGAGAGCCACCGGAGGGGAGGTGAGACCGGTGGAAAAAGAGCCTTTCCAGGCGGGACAGCCGGCTGAGCTGGGGAGTGTTTGGAGGACGCAGTCCCAGGCAGGAGACCATCTGAGCCAGGGAGCCACCGTGGGGTGAGATTACAGTTACTAGCGGGGACCTCTATTACCAAATAGAAGCTAGTAACATCTTTTAAAACCTTTTGCACCTTTCTACACCCAGGGAATGGCTAACACTATGCGGAACACATGCAGGTTGTCTGACAACCGTACGCATATGAGGTCGGACCCTGGTACACATAGGTGTCTCCCCGTAGCCAGGGATGAATTTGCTACAACAGTGAGAATAATTTATAGAATTTTCCAGACAATCCACCATCTAATATTCTTAAAGGGCCAGAATCAGCCCCCTAAGGGCATCTTAAAACAAGCTGATAAACTAACCTGCTTTATAAAACCGGCAAAACCGTCACAGGAAACCCTAACCAAATTGGCTTTGAATTCAGAAAATTGGGCAAAACAGACCAGACAGATTCTAATTGAGCACTATACAACAAACCTGGAAGAATTAGAAAATGAATTTGCTCAGGCTGCAGTGACAGAGCGCCTGGAAGAAATGATGGCGAAAGCAACTAATTGGATTAAAAAGAGTCTTAGACATAAATTCAAAATTCAATCAATTGATGAGGCAAAGAGACATGTGGTGGGATTAGCATCACGGTTGATAGAGCAAGGGACCAGCACACAATTGGGGACAGAACAGCGGACCGGCACACGGACTAGGACGCCCCCACGCCATAGGCCAAATACCTGGGCAGCCTTGTTCCACCAGCCTGCCATCACAGCCCCCTCATGCCGCAGACGGACTGAAACCCCCCCCCCACCCCGTGGGCCAGCTGCCACGACTTTGTCACGCCACCGACGGACACCCCCACCCCGTGAGCCAACTGCCACAACCTCGTCACGCCACCGACACACCCCCCCACCCTTTGAGCCAGCTGCCATGACTTCAGCACGCCACCGGCAGACCCCCCCACCCCTTGCACCAGTTGCCACGACTTCGTCACACCACCAACACACCCCCCCACCCTTTGAGCCAGCTGCCATGACTTCGTCATGCCACCAATGGACACCCCCACCCCTTGCACCAGTTGCCACGACTTCGTCACACCACCAACACACCCCCCCACCCTTTGAGCCAGCTGCCATGACTTCGTCACGCCACCGACAGACCGCCTCACCCCTTGGACCAGCTGCCACGACTTCGTCACGCCACCGGCAGACCCCCCACCCCTTGCACCAGTTGCCACGACTTCGTCACGCCACCGACAGACCCCCCCACCCCGTGGGCCAGCTACCCCGACTTCATCACACCACCAGCAGACCACTGAAACCCCCCCTTCCTTGCGGTCCAGGGCAGTGACCCCCCCTTCCCCGCCATCCAGGGCGGCGACTAGCCCTACCCCACCCCACAGGCCAAGGACCAGGATTTCCAATGTGGCCATCATTAGGGACCTGGACATCACACTTGGCTCTCAAGAGCCTGAGCCACGTAGACCCCAGCACTACATGGGGAACCAACATCAGACCGTATTAAACCAAATCACTAGGGATTCCTCAGACCCAAAACAAACAGAAGGGAGAACCCCTCCTACACCAGGGACAAATCCATGCACAACATTCCTGTACCCCAAAACCAGGGTCACGTACCAACCGCTCCCACAGAGACAAAAGAAAGACTGTACCAAACCAACCATCCCAAGAAATACAGCAGTTCTAGAGCCCGAGATCAGAGTCACAAAACAACCACTTCCACAGAAACAAAGGAACGACCAGACCGGACAGGTAAACCCAATAGACACAGAAATGAGGACAGGAACAATGAGAGCCCAGACAGATAACACAGTAGGAGAGGCAGAAATAGCTGAAGCCGAGGTAGGGAACACAATAGGGGAGGCAGGGGTAGCAGACATAGAAACAGAAAACACACCAACAGGGGCAGAACCTGACACTGAAGGGGAAGATGCACAGAGAGTGACGAGGCACCCCAACACCAGCCGAAAAAACATTACCTGGAAATTGGAACCCAGGAAATCCATTTTAATAATAGGAGATTCTAACCTCTCCAAGATAAAAAGATGCCCAAATCCCACCACCCAAATTGATAGCTTTCCAGGAGCTAAATTCATTCATGTCACAGCAATTCTGGACAAATTGGAACCCTGTCCGGAGACCAAAAAGGTGGTGCTCTCAGTTGGCATTAATAATCGAACGCAGAGACCACTGACTGCAACCAAGCAACTGCAGTCATTACTTAAATTGGCTAAGAGCACATTCCCAAATGCTCAGATCTGGGTGCCGGAAATTAACTTCAGTAACTTACTTCCAGAAATGGAGAGGGATACAATCAGAGGAATTAACCAGCATATAAAAAAACAGAATTATATACCAGCAATTAATGCTAGATCCTTTAAAGTGGGGGCTGACCACATCCATTGGACAGATAGCACTGCCCATAACATAATAAACCAGTGGATGAAGTGTTTAAACTAAAAAGGACATTAACCCAAGAGAAGGGTAGATTAAACCTGGGAAAAACTGTTATTAATATTTCCCAACTCTTTAACCCCACAGAGGTACATGAGAGGGTTTTAAACAAGGGCCTTACATTTGTTCCAACCCCAAAACATTGTAAAGTAGAAATTCAGGAAGATCTGAAAAGGTTTTACAGGAGAGTAAAACTGACCGATTACTTTAGCGATTCAGAAACAGACAAGCAACCTTTTACACCACCATCAGAATGGACCCCACCAAACAATAAAATAGAGCCAGAAATCCTAAACTTTATTAAACAGACTCAATCACAAATTGAAAAAATCCCTAAACAGACAGACAAGCAAAACCTCACTGGAAGAGAGAGACGGGCAATCATAGAACTTAGAAACAATCTAGATATAATCATAAAACCAGCAGATAAGGGCAGTAGTATAGTGATCATGGATAGGCAACAGTATCTACTTGAAGCTCACAGACAGCTTAATAATACAGCCCACTACACGAAATTAGCAGGACCAATTTACCAGGACACACGAAAAGAGATTGGAAACATTTTAACAGAACTAAAGAAATCTAAACACTTGAATCAGAAACAAGTGGAATACCTAAGGGGGGAACAACCACAACCCAGAAAATTCTACATACTACCCAAAATACACAAGCACCCTGACACATGGACTGTACCAGGAGAAATCCCACCAGGAAGACCCATTGTGTCAGACTGTGGTAGTGAATCCTACAGGATAGCAGAATACATTGACTCATTCCTAAACCCCTTATCACAGAAGCACCCTAGCTACATTAAAGACACTTACCACTTCATAGAAATAGTGAACTCACTGACCGTACCCCCGAACGCAATACTCTTTACCATGGACATTGAAAGACTACACACAAACATAGAAACAGACAGAGGCATACAGGCAGTGGAAAATATCCTTAGAAAGTTCCCCCAACCCCACAGACCAGATGCAGCCATAATCCAGCTATTACACCTAGGACTAACAAAAAATGACTTTGAATTCCAGGAGCAATTCTACCTACAGATTAAGGGCACGGCTATGGGCAAGAAATTTGCCCCGGCCTACGCAAACATATACATGGCAGACTGGGAAAACACAGTCTTTGAAAAGTGTTCCAAGCTCCCGATGTGTTATTACAGATACCTGGATGACATATGGGGAGTCTGGACTCACACAGAAACAGAATTGCAAGAATTTGTAGGTATTCTCAACAGTCACCACCAATCTATTAAACTTAAAGTTACAACACATAGAGAAAGTGTGGATTTCCTGGACACCACAGTATTTAAATTACAACAGGAGAATAACAGCCACAAGCTAGCAACAAAGGTATTCTTTAAAGAAACAGACACACACACACTCCTGCACATAAACAGCCACCATCCAAAACATACCTTTCGGGGGCTGGTGAAGTCACAACTGACACGTTTTCACCGCATATGCACAAACGGAGAGGACTTTAGGGAAGCCACCACAACCCTATTTACTGCACTGAGACAGAGAGGTTACACAAAAAGGTTCCTCAGGCACCTTAAGTCTGATTTCCTGAGGGGACTGAATAGCCCACGGCCAAACAGAGAAGTAGCAAGACTACCACTGATAACGACATACGATACAATGACCAAACTAATACACGGAGTGATTAAAACCCAATTTGGGAAACTAAAAGAGGATGTTGACACACTTAGTCGATACCACATAACGTCGGCATACAAAAGAACTCGGAACCTTCGCGACATGCTGGTTCGGAGTAGGATAAGAAAACAGACAACCCAGAACTGCACAAACCCAAAATGTGGGACGTGTAAATACCTAATAATCCGCAAAATGATACAAAATAGACACACAGGAAAAGCAGCCCTAATTAAACAAAGAATTACATGTGAACAGCACAATGCTGTTTATGCAATTCGATGCAAACAATGCCACATCTTGTATGTAGGAGAAACAGGGAATAGTCTAAGGATGAGGCTCACAGGGCACCTCAGTGCTATTAGAACAAAGGATGTATACAAACCTACCTCCCGACACTTCATGGAGCATGGTCTTGAATCCCTGGAATTTATGGGGTTGGAGACCAACATGAACTGGACAACCTCACAAAGGAAGAGGAGGGAAAAACACTGGATAACAACCCTACAAACTCAGTTACCAAAGGGCTTAAATCAGATCTAAAATGGGAGAAATCCAACATCAAAAAACAAAACTGCCCCGACCTTAATTACCACAAATCCCAACCCCAACTTGATAAACCTCCCAAACCGCAACCACACCACACCCTACCCTAATCACAATAAACAGAGCTAACCCCTACTGTTTAAGCTAACCAAAACCACTAAACCCCACACTGCCCACAACAAACAGACCAAAGCCCCAACCCTAACTACAAACAGACCACATCCATATCCCAAATCCTAACTCCAAATGCACCCCACTCTACCCCTAAAGCCTAACCGTAACTCTAATATAGCAAACCTAATCTCCCACCCCACCCCTAAAATCTAAGCCTAACACACCCCACCCTACTCCTAAACCCTGACCCTCACTTAACCCTACCCCTAATGCAACCCTAACCCATAACTCCAACCCCCCAGCCCTGAATCTAATCACAACTCTCCAAATGCACCCCACTCTACCCCTAAAGCCTAACCGTAACTCTAATACAGCAAACCTAATCTCCCACCCCACCCCTAAAATCTAAGCCTAACACACCCCACCCTACTCCTAAACCCTGACCCTCACTTAACCCTACCCCTAATGCAACCCTAACCCATAACTCCAACCCCCCAGCCCTGAATCTAATCACAACTCTGACCCTGGACCCTAACCCTGATGCACCCTACCCTACCCCTAAACACCTAACCCTAACCCTGATGCACCCAACCCTACCCCTAAAACATAACCCTAACCCCACCCCACCCCTAAACACCTAACCCTAACCCTGATGCACCCCAACCTAACCCCAATATAGCCCTGAACCTAACTGCGACCCTGACCCTCACCTAACCCCAACTCTAACCCCAGTGCAGCAACCCTAACCCTAACCTGAACCCCCCAACCTCAATACAACATAACCCTAACACTACGTAAAATAAAGGGTAGAGTTCCAACACCAATAATAATAACTAAATACGACAGAGAG
>NW_027138505.1:87500-97500 GCF_035084215.1 Heptranchias perlo
CAACATAGGGAGGGCGTTTCCCCCCTCTGCCCACCATTTTAAAACCTAACTTTTGCAAGTGACGCACTAAGGACTTGGTCTGTTTGTTTGTAGCTCCCTGATGAGCCGCAAGATGGCGAAACCGGTCGGAGTGTTCCAAGAAGGAACGATGGATGGTACTTAAGGCTGGAGGACGGGACACATTCAGTAGTAGCCAAGCAGGAACTCTGGATGGCGCCTAAAGCTAAAGCACAAGGTGCATTCATTTGGACAACAGCAACAGTCTGAGGTGCGGGCCAGAACCAAGAGGCAGACAACATAGGGAGGGCGTTTCCCCCCTCTGCCCACCATTTTAAAACCTAACTTTTGCAAGTGACGCACTAAGGACTTGGTCTGTTTGTTTGTAGCTCCCTGATGAGCCGCAAGATGGCGAAACCGGTCGGAGTGTTCCAAGAAGGAACGATGGATGGTACTTAAGGCTGGAGGACGGGACACATTCAGTAGTAGCCAAGCAGGAACTCTGGATGGCGCCTAAAGCTAAAGCACAAGGTGCATTCATTTGGACAACAGCAACAGTCTGAGGTGCGGGCCAGAACCAAGAGGCAGACAACATAGGGAGGGCGTTTCCCCCCTCTGCCCACCATTTTAAAACCTAACTTTTGCAAGTGACGCACTAAGGACTTGGTCTGTTTGTTTGTAGCTCCCTGATGAGCCGCAAGATGGCGAAACCGGTCGGAGTGTTCCAAGAAGGAACGATGGATGGTACTTAAGGCTGGAGGACGGGACACATTCAGTAGTAGCCAAGCAGGAACTCTGGATGGCGCCTAAAGCTAAAGCACAAGGTGCATTCATTTGGACAACAGCAACAGTCTGAGGTGCGGGCCAGAACCAAGAGGCAGACAACATAGGGAGGGCGTTTCCCCCCTCTGCCCACCATTTTAAAACCTAACTTTTGCAAGTGACGCACTAAGGACTTGGTCTGTTTGTTTGTAGCTCCCTGATGAGCCGCAAGATGGCGAAACCGGTCGGAGTGTTCCAAGAAGGAACGATGGATGGTACTTAAGGCTGGAGGACGGGACACATTCAGTAGTAGCCAAGCAGGAACTCTGGATGGCGCCTAAAGCTAAAGCACAAGGTGCATTCATTTGGACAACAGCAACAGTCTGAGGTGCGGGCCAGAACCAAGAGGCAGACAACATAGGGAGGGCGTTTCCCCCCTCTGCCCACCATTTTAAAACCTAACTTTTGCAAGTGACGCACTAAGGACTTGGTCTGTTTGTTTGTAGCTCCCTGATGAGCCGCAAGATGGCGAAACCGGTCGGAGTGTTCCAAGAAGGAACGATGGATGGTACTTAAGGCTGGAGGACGGGACACATTCAGTAGTAGCCAAGCAGGAACTCTGGATGGCGCCTAAAGCTAAAGCACAAGGTGCATTCATTTGGACAACAGCAACAGTCTGAGGTGCGGGCCAGAACCAAGAGGCAGACAACATAGGGAGGGCGTTTCCCCCCTCTGCCCACCATTTTAAAACCTAACTTTTGCAAGTGACGCACTAAGGACTTGGTCTGTTTGTTTGTAGCTCCCTGATGAGCCGCAAGATGGCGAAACCGGTCGGAGTGTTCCAAGAAGGAACGATGGATGGTACTTAAGGCTGGAGGACGGGACACATTCAGTAGTAGCCAAGCAGGAACTCTGGATGGCGCCTAAAGCTAAAGCACAAGGTGCATTCATTTGGACAACAGCAACAGTCTGAGGTGCGGGCCAGAACCAAGAGGCAGACAACATAGGGAGGGCGTTTCCCCCCTCTGCCCACCATTTTAAAACCTAACTTTTGCAAGTGACGCACTAAGGACTTGGTCTGTTTGTTTGTAGCTCCCTGATGAGCCGCAAGATGGCGAAACCGGTCGGAGTGTTCCAAGAAGGAACGATGGATGGTACTTAAGGCTGGAGGACGGGACACATTCAGTAGTAGCCAAGCAGGAACTCTGGATGGCGCCTAAAGCTAAAGCACAAGGTGCATTCATTTGGACAACAGCAACAGTCTGAGGTGCGGGCCAGAACCAAGAGGCAGACAACATAGGGAGGGCGTTTCCCCCCTCTGCCCACCATTTTAAAACCTAACTTTTGCAAGTGACGCACTAAGGACTTGGTCTGTTTGTTTGTAGCTCCCTGATGAGCCGCAAGATGGCGAAACCGGTCGGAGTGTTCCAAGAAGGAACGATGGATGGTACTTAAGGCTGGAGGACGGGACACATTCAGTAGTAGCCAAGCAGGAACTCTGGATGGCGCCTAAAGCTAAAGCACAAGGTGCATTCATTTGGACAACAGCAACAGTCTGAGGTGCGGGCCAGAACCAAGAGGCAGACAACATAGGGAGGGCGTTTCCCCCCTCTGCCCACCATTTTAAAACCTAACTTTTGCAAGTGACGCACTAAGGACTTGGTCTGTTTGTTTGTAGCTCCCTGATGAGCCGCAAGATGGCGAAACCGGTCGGAGTGTTCCAAGAAGGAACGATGGATGGTACTTAAGGCTGGAGGACGGGACACATTCAGTAGTAGCCAAGCAGGAACTCTGGATGGCGCCTAAAGCTAAAGCACAAGGTGCATTCATTTGGACAACAGCAACAGTCTGAGGTGCGGGCCAGAACCAAGAGGCAGACAACATAGGGAGGGCGTTTCCCCCCTCTGCCCACCATTTTAAAACCTAACTTTTGCAAGTGACGCACTAAGGACTTGGTCTGTTTGTTTGTAGCTCCCTGATGAGCCGCAAGATGGCGAAACCGGTCGGAGTGTTCCAAGAAGGAACGATGGATGGTACTTAAGGCTGGAGGACGGGACACATTCAGTAGTAGCCAAGCAGGAACTCTGGATGGCGCCTAAAGCTAAAGCACAAGGTGCATTCATTTGGACAACAGCAACAGTCTGAGGTGCGGGCCAGAACCAAGAGGCAGACAACATAGGGAGGGCGTTTCCCCCCTCTGCCCACCATTTTAAAACCTAACTTTTGCAAGTGACGCACTAAGGACTTGGTCTGTTTGTTTGTAGCTCCCTGATGAGCCGCAAGATGGCGAAACCGGTCGGAGTGTTCCAAGAAGGAACGATGGATGGTACTTAAGGCTGGAGGACGGGACACATTCAGTAGTAGCCAAGCAGGAACTCTGGATGGCGCCTAAAGCTAAAGCACAAGGTGCATTCATTTGGACAACAGCAACAGTCTGAGGTGCGGGCCAGAACCAAGAGGCAGACAACATAGGGAGGGCGTTTCCCCCCTCTGCCCACCATTTTAAAACCTAACTTTTGCAAGTGACGCACTAAGGACTTGGTCTGTTTGTTTGTAGCTCCCTGATGAGCCGCAAGATGGCGAAACCGGTCGGAGTGTTCCAAGAAGGAACGATGGATGGTACTTAAGGCTGGAGGACGGGACACATTCAGTAGTAGCCAAGCAGGAACTCTGGATGGCGCCTAAAGCTAAAGCACAAGGTGCATTCATTTGGACAACAGCAACAGTCTGAGGTGCGGGCCAGAACCAAGAGGCAGACAACATAGGGAGGGCGTTTCCCCCCTCTGCCCACCATTTTAAAACCTAACTTTTGCAAGTGACGCACTAAGGACTTGGTCTGTTTGTTTGTAGCTCCCTGATGAGCCGCAAGATGGCGAAACCGGTCGGAGTGTTCCAAGAAGGAACGATGGATGGTACTTAAGGCTGGAGGACGGGACACATTCAGTAGTAGCCAAGCAGGAACTCTGGATGGCGCCTAAAGCTAAAGCACAAGGTGCATTCATTTGGACAACAGCAACAGTCTGAGGTGCGGGCCAGAACCAAGAGGCAGACAACATAGGGAGGGCGTTTCCCCCCTCTGCCCACCATTTTAAAACCTAACTTTTGCAAGTGACGCACTAAGGACTTGGTCTGTTTGTTTGTAGCTCCCTGATGAGCCGCAAGATGGCGAAACCGGTCGGAGTGTTCCAAGAAGGAACGATGGATGGTACTTAAGGCTGGAGGACGGGACACATTCAGTAGTAGCCAAGCAGGAACTCTGGATGGCGCCTAAAGCTAAAGCACAAGGTGCATTCATTTGGACAACAGCAACAGTCTGAGGTGCGGGCCAGAACCAAGAGGCAGACAACATAGGGAGGGCGTTTCCCCCCTCTGCCCACCATTTTAAAACCTAACTTTTGCAAGTGACGCACTAAGGACTTGGTCTGTTTGTTTGTAGCTCCCTGATGAGCCGCAAGATGGCGAAACCGGTCGGAGTGTTCCAAGAAGGAACGATGGATGGTACTTAAGGCTGGAGGACGGGACACATTCAGTAGTAGCCAAGCAGGAACTCTGGATGGCGCCTAAAGCTAAAGCACAAGGTGCATTCATTTGGACAACAGCAACAGTCTGAGGTGCGGGCCAGAACCAAGAGGCAGACAACATAGGGAGGGCGTTTCCCCCCTCTGCCCACCATTTTAAAACCTAACTTTTGCAAGTGACGCACTAAGGACTTGGTCTGTTTGTTTGTAGCTCCCTGATGAGCCGCAAGATGGCGAAACCGGTCGGAGTGTTCCAAGAAGGAACGATGGATGGTACTTAAGGCTGGAGGACGGGACACATTCAGTAGTAGCCAAGCAGGAACTCTGGATGGCGCCTAAAGCTAAAGCACAAGGTGCATTCATTTGGACAACAGCAACAGTCTGAGGTGCGGGCCAGAACCAAGAGGCAGACAACATAGGGAGGGCGTTTCCCCCCTCTGCCCACCATTTTAAAACCTAACTTTTGCAAGTGACGCACTAAGGACTTGGTCTGTTTGTTTGTAGCTCCCTGATGAGCCGCAAGATGGCGAAACCGGTCGGAGTGTTCCAAGAAGGAACGATGGATGGTACTTAAGGCTGGAGGACGGGACACATTCAGTAGTAGCCAAGCAGGAACTCTGGATGGCGCCTAAAGCTAAAGCACAAGGTGCATTCATTTGGACAACAGCAACAGTCTGAGGTGCGGGCCAGAACCAAGAGGCAGACAACATAGGGAGGGCGTTTCCCCCCTCTGCCCACCATTTTAAAACCTAACTTTTGCAAGTGACGCACTAAGGACTTGGTCTGTTTGTTTGTAGCTCCCTGATGAGCCGCAAGATGGCGAAACCGGTCGGAGTGTTCCAAGAAGGAACGATGGATGGTACTTAAGGCTGGAGGACGGGACACATTCAGTAGTAGCCAAGCAGGAACTCTGGATGGCGCCTAAAGCTAAAGCACAAGGTGCATTCATTTGGACAACAGCAACAGTCTGAGGTGCGGGCCAGAACCAAGAGGCAGACAACATAGGGAGGGCGTTTCCCCCCTCTGCCCACCATTTTAAAACCTAACTTTTGCAAGTGACGCACTAAGGACTTGGTCTGTTTGTTTGTAGCTCCCTGATGAGCCGCAAGATGGCGAAACCGGTCGGAGTGTTCCAAGAAGGAACGATGGATGGTACTTAAGGCTGGAGGACGGGACACATTCAGTAGTAGCCAAGCAGGAACTCTGGATGGCGCCTAAAGCTAAAGCACAAGGTGCATTCATTTGGACAACAGCAACAGTCTGAGGTGCGGGCCAGAACCAAGAGGCAGACAACATAGGGAGGGCGTTTCCCCCCTCTGCCCACCATTTTAAAACCTAACTTTTGCAAGTGACGCACTAAGGACTTGGTCTGTTTGTTTGTAGCTCCCTGATGAGCCGCAAGATGGCGAAACCGGTCGGAGTGTTCCAAGAAGGAACGATGGATGGTACTTAAGGCTGGAGGACGGGACACATTCAGTAGTAGCCAAGCAGGAACTCTGGATGGCGCCTAAAGCTAAAGCACAAGGTGCATTCATTTGGACAACAGCAACAGTCTGAGGTGCGGGCCAGAACCAAGAGGCAGACAACATAGGGAGGGCGTTTCCCCCCTCTGCCCACCATTTTAAAACCTAACTTTTGCAAGTGACGCACTAAGGACTTGGTCTGTTTGTTTGTAGCTCCCTGATGAGCCGCAAGATGGCGAAACCGGTCGGAGTGTTCCAAGAAGGAACGATGGATGGTACTTAAGGCTGGAGGACGGGACACATTCAGTAGTAGCCAAGCAGGAACTCTGGATGGCGCCTAAAGCTAAAGCACAAGGTGCATTCATTTGGACAACAGCAACAGTCTGAGGTGCGGGCCAGAACCAAGAGGCAGACAACATAGGGAGGGCGTTTCCCCCCTCTGCCCACCATTTTAAAACCTAACTTTTGCAAGTGACGCACTAAGGACTTGGTCTGTTTGTTTGTAGCTCCCTGATGAGCCGCAAGATGGCGAAACCGGTCGGAGTGTTCCAAGAAGGAACGATGGATGGTACTTAAGGCTGGAGGACGGGACACATTCAGTAGTAGCCAAGCAGGAACTCTGGATGGCGCCTAAAGCTAAAGCACAAGGTGCATTCATTTGGACAACAGCAACAGTCTGAGGTGCGGGCCAGAACCAAGAGGCAGACAACATAGGGAGGGCGTTTCCCCCCTCTGCCCACCATTTTAAAACCTAACTTTTGCAAGTGACGCACTAAGGACTTGGTCGGTTTGTTTGTAGCTCCCTGATGAGCCGCAAGATGGCGAAACCGGTCGGAGTGTTCGAAGAAGGAACGATGGATGGTACTTAAGGCTGGAGGACGGGACACATTCAGTAGTAGCCAAGCAGGAACTCTGGATGGCGCCTAAAGCTAAAGCACAAGGTGCATTCATTTGGACAACAGCAACAGTCTGAGGTGCGGGCCAGAACCAAGAGGCAGACAACATAGGGAGGGCGTTTCCCCCCTCTGCCCACCATTTTAAAACCTAACTTTTGCAAGTGACGCACTAAGGACTTGGTCTGTTTGTTTGTAGCTCCCTGATGAGCCGCAAGATGGCGAAACCGGTCGGAGTGTTCCAAGAAGGAACGATGGATGGTACTTAAGGCTGGAGGACGGGACACATTCAGTAGTAGCCAAGCAGGAACTCTGGATGGCGCCTAAAGCTAAAGCACAAGGTGCATTCATTTGGACAACAGCAACAGTCTGAGGTGCGGGCCAGAACCAAGAGGCAGACAACATAGGGAGGGCGTTTCCCCCCTCTGCCCACCATTTTAAAACCTAACTTTTGCAAGTGACGCACTAAGGACTTGGTCTGTTTGTTTGTAGCTCCCTGATGAGCCGCAAGATGGCGAAACCGGTCGGAGTGTTCCAAGAAGGAACGATGGATGGTACTTAAGGCTGGAGGACGGGACACATTCAGTAGTAGCCAAGCAGGAACTCTGGATGGCGCCTAAAGCTAAAGCACAAGGTGCATTCATTTGGACAACAGCAACAGTCTGAGGTGCGGGCCAGAACCAAGAGGCAGACAACATAGGGAGGGCGTTTCCCCCCTCTGCCCACCATTTTAAAACCTAACCCTAACCCTAACCCTAACCCTAACCCTAACCCTAACCCTAACCCCTAATGCAACCCTAACCCATAACTCCAACCCCCTAGCCCTGAATCTAATCACAACTCTGAACCTGGACCGTAACCCTGATGCACCCTACCCTACCCCTAAACACCTAACCCTAACCCTGATGCACCCTACCCTACCCCTAAACACCTAACCCTAACCCTGATGCACCCAACCCTACCCCTAAAACTTAACCCTAACCCCACCCCACCCCTAAACACCTAACCCTAACCCTGATGCACCCCAACCTAACCCCAATATAGCCCGGAACTTAACTGCGACCCTGACCCTCACCTCACCTCAACACTAACCCCAGTGCAGCAACCCTAACCCTAACCTGAACCCCCCAACCTCAATACAACACTACGTAAAATAAAGGGTAGGGTTCCAACACCAATAATAATAACTAAATACGACATAGAGACCATAAATTGGCAAAACCCAGGAACTGATTATAACCCCAGAGGGGGATCAAAGGATTACGGATCAAGAAATTACGAAGAAGAGATCGGCAAGAAAAAGAAGCCAGGTGGTAAGGTAAAGCGTGGGCCAACCAAAAGTGGCAGGTATAAGTGACAAGAAGCTCAAGGTTGAGTGAGAATACGAACACAAGAGGGTGTAACTACCCTCCTGCCCACACCATACAACCTAACCCTAACCCTAACCCTAACCCTAACCCTAACCCTAATGCAGCGTAACCCGAACCGTAACCCTAACCCTAACCCTAACCCTAACCCTAATGCCCTAACCCTAACCCTAACCCTAACACTAACCCTAACCCTAATGCAGCGTAATCCTAACCCTAACACTAACCCTAACCCTAACCCTAACCCTAATGCCCTAACCCTAACCCTAACCCTAACCCTAACCCTAATGCAGCGTAACCCTAACCCTAACCCTAACCCTAAACCTAACCCTAACCCTAACGCAGCATAACCCTAACCCTAAACCTAACCCTAACCCTAACCCTAACGCCCTAACCCTAACCCTAAACCCTAACCCTAACCCTAACCCTAACCCTAACCCTAACCCTAACGCAGCGTAAACCTAACCCTAACCCTAATGCAGACAACATAGGGAGGGCGTTTCCCCCCTCTGTCCACCATTTTGAAACCTAACCCTAACCCTAACCCTAACACTAACCCTAACATCCTAACCCTAACCCTAACCCTAATCCTAATGCAGCGTAACCCTAACCCTAACCCTAACCCTAACCCTAATGCAGCATAACCCTAACCCTAACCCTAACCCTAACCTAATGCAGCGTAACCCTAACCCTAACCCTAACCCTAACCCTAACCCTAATGCAGGCTGGAGGACGAGACACATTCAGTAGTAGCCAAGCAGGAACTCTGGATGGTGCCTAAAGCTAAAGCACAAGGTGCATTCATTTGGACAACAGCAACAGTCTGAGGTGCGGGCCAGAACCAAGAGGCAGACAACATAGGGAGGGCGTTTCCCCCCTCTGCCCACCATTTTAAAACCTAACCTTTGCAAGTGACGCACTAAGGACTTGGTCTGTTTGTTTGTAGCTCCCTGATGAGCCGCAAGATGGCGAAACCGGTCGGAGTGTTCCAAGAAGGAACGATGGATGGTACTTAAGGCTGGAGGACGGGACACATTCAGTAGTAGCCAAGCAGGAACTCTGGATGGTGCCTAAAGCTAAAGCACAAGGTGCATTCATTTGGACAACAGCAACAGTCTGAGGTGCGGGCCAGAACCAAGAGGCAGACAACATAGGGAGGGCGTTTCCCCCCTCTGCCCACCATTTTAAAACCTAACCTTTGCAAGTGACGCACTAAGGACTTGGTCTGTTTGTTTGTAGCTCCCTGATGAGCCGCAAGATGGCGAAACCGGTCGGAGTGTTCGAAGAAGGAACGATGGATGGTACTTAAGGCTGGAGGACGGGACACATTCAGTAGTAGCCAAGCAGGAACTCTGGATGGCGCCTAAAGCTAAAGCACAAGGTGCATTCATTTGGACAACAGCAACAGTCTGAGGTGCGGGCCAGAACCAAGAGGCAGACAACATAGGGAGGGCGTTTCCCCCCTCTGCCCACCATTTTAAAACCTAACTTTTGCAAGTGACGCACTAAGGACTTGGTCTGTTTGTTTGTAGCTCCCTGATGAGCCGCAAGATGGCGAAACCGGTCGGAGTGTTCCAAGAAGGAACGATGGATGGTACTTAAGGCTGGAGGACGGGACACATTCAGTAGTAGCCAAGCAGGAACTCTGGATGGCGCCTAAAGCTAAAGCACAAGGTGCATTCATTTGGACAACAGCAACAGTCTGAGGTGCGGGCCAGAACCAAGAGGCAGACAACATAGGGAGGGCGTTTCCCCCCTCTGCCCACCATTTTAAAACCTAACTTTTGCAAGTGACGCACTAAGGACTTGGTCGGTTTGTTTGTAGCTCCCTGATGAGCCGCAAGATGGCGAAACCGGTCGGAGTGTTCCAAGAAGGAACGATGGATGGTACTTAAGGCTGGAGGACGGGACACATTCAGTAGTAGCCAAGCAGGAACTCTGGATGGCGCCTAAAGCTAAAGCACAAGGTGCATTCATTTGGACAACAGCAACAGTCTGAG
>NW_027138506.1:0-45012 GCF_035084215.1 Heptranchias perlo
TGCCCAGTGTCACAGGGGAATAACAGGGAGTGAGAGCCCAGTGTCACTGGGGAACAACAGGGACTGAGAGCCCAGTGTCACAGGGGAATAACAGGGAGTGAGAGCCCAGTGTCACAGGGCAATAACAGCGAGTGAGAGCCCAGTGTCACAGGGAACAACAGGGACTGAGAGCCCAGTGTCACAGGGCAATAACAGGGAGTGAGAGCCCAGTGTCACAGGGGAATAACAGGGAGTGAGAACCCAGTGTCACAGGGCAATAACAGGGAGTGACAGCCCAGTGTCACAGGGCAATAACAGGGAGTGAGAGCCCAGTATCGCAGAGGAATAACAGGGAGTGAGAACCCAGTATCACAGGGCAATAACAGGGACTGAGAGCTCAGTGTCACAGGGGATAAACAGGGAGTGAGAGCCAGTGTCACAGGGGAATAACAGGGAGTGAGAGCCCAGTGTCACAGGGGGACAACAGGGACTGAGAGCCCAGTATCACAGGGAACAACAGGGAGTGAGAGACCAGTGTCACAGGGGAAAAACAGGGAGTGAGAGCCCAGTGTCACAGGGGAATAACAGGGACTGAGAGCCCAGTATCACAGGGCATTAACAGGGAGTGAGAACCCAGTGTCACAGGGGAAAAACAGGGAGTGAGAGCCAGTGTCACAGGGGAATAACAAGGGAGTGAGAGCCCAGTGTCACAGGGCAATAACAGGGAGTGAGAGCCCAGTGTCACAGGGGAATAACAGGGAGTGAGAGCCCAGTGTTACAGGGGAATAACAGGGACTGAATGCCCAGTGTCACGGGGGAATAACAGGGAGTGAGAGCCCAGTGTCACAGGGAATAACAGGGAGTGAGAGCACAGTGTCACAGGGAATAACAGGGAGTGAGAGCCCAGTGTCACAGGGCAATAACAGGGAGTGAGAGCCCAGTGTCACAGGGCAATAACAGGGAGTGAGAGCCAGTGTCACAGGGAATAACAGGGAGTGAGAGCCCAGTGTCACAGGGAATAACAGGGAGTGAGAGCCCAGTGTCACAGGGCAATAACAGGGAGTGAGAGCCCAGTGTCACAGGGCAATAACAGGGACTGAGAGCCCAGTGTCACAGGGGAATAACAGGGAGTGAGAGCCCAGTGTCACAGGGGAATAACAGGGAGTGAGAGCCCAGTGTCACAGGGAATAACATGGAGTGAGAGCCCAGTGACACAGGGCAATAACAGGGAGTGAGAGCTCAGTGTCACAGGGGAACAACAGGGACTGAGAGCCCAGTGTCACAGGGGAATAACAGGGAGTGAGAGCCCAGTGACACAGGGGAATAACAGGGAGTGAGAGCCCAGTGACACAGGGGAATAACAGGGAGTGAGAGCCCAGTGTCACAGGGAATAACAGGGAGTGAGAGCCCAGTGTCACAGGGAATAACAGGGAGTGAGTGCCCAGTGACACAGGGGAATAACAGGGAGTGAGAGCCCAGTGTCACAGGGAATAACAGGGAGTGAGAGCCCAGTGACACAGGGCAATAACAGGGAGTGAGAGCTCAGTGTCACAGGGGAACAACAGGGACTGAGAGCCCAGTGTCACAGGGGAATAACAGGGAGTGAGAGCCCAGTGTCACAGGGAATAACAGGGAGTGAGAGCCCAGTGACACAGGGCAATAACAGGGAGTGAGAGCTCAGTGTCACAGGGGAACAACAGGGAATGAGAGCCCAGTGTCACAGGGGAATAACAGGGAGTGAGAGCCCAGTGTCACAGGGGAATAACAGGGAGTGAGAGCCCAGTGTCACAGGGCAATAACAGGGAGTGAGAGCCCAGTGTCACAGGGAATAACAGGGAGTGAGAGCCCAGTGACACAGGGCAATAACAGGGAGTGAGAGCCCAGTGTCACAGGGCAATAACAGGGAGTGAGAGCCCAGTGTCACAGGGCAATAACAGGGAGTGAGAGCCCAGTGTCACAGGGAATAACAGGGAGTGAGAGCCCAGTGTCACAGGGCAATAACAGGGAGTGAGAGCCCAGTGTCACAGGGCAATAACAGGGAGTGAGAGCCCAGTGTCACAGGGCAATAACAGGGAGTGAGAGCCCAGTGTCACAGGGCAATAACAGGGAGTGAGAGCCCAGTGTCACAGGGAATAACAGGGAGTGAGAGCCCAGTGTCACAGGGGAATAACGGAGTGAGAGCACAGTGTCACAGGGGAATAACAGGGAGTGAGTGCCCAGTGACACAGGGCAATAACAGGGAGTGAGTGCCCAGTGACACAGGGCAATAACAGGGAGTGAGAGCCCAGTGACACAGGGGAACAACAGGGACTGAGAGCCCAGTGTCACAGGGGAATAACAGGGAGTGAGAGCCCAGTGTCACTGGGGAACAACAGGGACTGAGAGCCCAGTGTCACAGGGGAATAACAGGGAGTGAGAGCCCAGTGTCACAGGGCAATAACAGCGAGTGAGAGCCCAGTGTCACAGGGGAACAACAGGGACTGAGAGCCCAGTGTCACAGGGCAATAACAGGGAGTGAGAGCCCAGTGTCACAGGGGAATAACAGGGAGTGAGAACCCAGTGTCACAGGGCAAGAACAGGGAGTGACAGCCCAGTGTCACAGGGCAATAACAGGGAGTGAGAGCCCAGTATCGCAGAGGAATAACAGGGAGTGAGAACCCAGTATCACAGGGCAATAACAGGGACTGAGAGCTCAGTGTCACAGGGGATAAACAGGGAGTGAGAGCCCAGTGTCACAGGGGAATAACAGGGAGTGAGAGCCCAGTGTCACAGGGGGACAACAGGGACTGAGAGCCCAGTATCACAGGGAACAACAGGGAGTGAGAGACCAGTGTCACAGGGGAAAAACAGGGAGTGAGAGCCCAGTGTCACAGGGGAATAACAGGGACTGAGAGCCCAGTATCACAGGGCAATAACAGGGAGTGAGAACCCAGTGTCACAGGGGAAAAACAGGGAGTGAGAGCCCAGTGTCACAGGGGAATAACAGGGAGTGAGAGCCCAGTGTCACAGGGCAATAACAGGGAGTGAGAGCCCAGTGTCACAGGGGAATAACAGGGAGTGAGAGCCCAGTGTTACAGGGGAATAACAGGGACTGAATGCCCAGTGTCACGGGGGAATAACAGGGAGTGAGAGCCCAGTGTCACAGGGGAATAACAGGGAGTGAGAGCCCAGTGTCACTGGGGAATAACAGGGAGAGAGAGTCCAGTGTCACAGAGGAATAACAGGGACTGAGAGCTCAGTGTCACAGGGGAATAACAGGGAGTGAGAGCCCAGTGTCACAGAGGAATAACAGCGATTGGGAGCCCAGTGTCACAGGGGAATAACAGGAAGTGAGAGCCCAGTGTCACAGGGGAATAAGAGGGAGTGAAAGCTCAGTGTCACAGGGGAATAACGGGGACTGAGAGCTCAGAGTCACAGGGCAATAACAGGGAGTGAGAGCCCAGTATCACAGGGGAATAACAGGGACTGAGAGCCCAGTGTCATAGGGGAATAACAGCGACTGAGAGCCCAGTGTCACAGGGAATAACAGGGAGCGAGAGCCCAATGTCACAGAGGAATAATAGGGAGTGAGAGCTCAGTGTCAAAGGGGAATAACGGGGACTGAGAGCTCAGTGTTGCAGGGGAATATCAGGGACTGAAAGCCCAGTGTCACAGGGGAATAACAGGGAGTAAGAGCCCAGTGTCACAGGGGAATAACAGGGAGTTAGAGCCCAGTATCGCAGGGGAATAACAGGGAGTGAGTGCCCAGTGTCACAGGGGAATTACAGGGAGTGAGAGCACAGTGTCACAGGGGAATAACAGGGAGTGAGAGCCCAGAGTCACGGGGGAATAACAGGGACTGCGAGCCCGGTATCACAAGGGAATAACAGGGAGTGAGAGCCCAGTGTCACAGGGGAATAACAGGGACTGAGAGCCCGGTATCACAAGGGAATAACAGGGAGTGAGAGCCCATTGTCACAGGGCAATAACAGGGAGTGAGAGCCCAGTGTCACAGGGGAACAACAGGGACTGAGAGCCCAGTGTCACAGGGGAATAACAGGGATTGAGAGCCAAGTGTCACAGGGCAATAACAGGGAGTGAGAGCCCAGTGTCACAGGGGAATAACAGGGACTGAGAGCCCAGTGTCACAGGGCAATAACAGGGAGTGACAGCCCAGTGTCACAGGGCAACAACAGGGAGTGAGAGCCCAGTATCGCAGAGGAATAACAGGGAGTGAGAACCCAGTATCGCAGGACAATAACACGGACTGAGAGCCCAGTGTCACAGGGGAATAACAGGGAGTGAGAGCCCAGTGTCACAGGGGAACAACAGGGACTGAGAGCCCAGTGTCACAGGGAACAACAGGGAGTGAGAGACCAGTGTCACAGGGGAAAAACAGGGAGTGAGAGCCCAGTGTCACAGGGGAATAACAGGGACTGAGAGCCCAGTGTCACAGGGGAATAACAGGGACTGAGAGCCCAGTGTCACAGGGGAATAACAGGAAGTGAGAGCCCAGTGTCACAGGGAACAACAGGGAGTGAGAGCCCAGTGACACAGGGCAATAACAGGGAGTGAGAGCTCAGTGTCACAGGGGAACAACAGGGACTGAGAGCTCAGTGTCACAGGGGAATAACAGGGAGTGAGAGCCCAGTGACACAGGGGAATAACAGGGAGTGAGAGCCCAGTGACACAGGGGAATAACAGGGAGTGAGAGCCCAGTGTCACAGGGAATAACAGGGAGTGAGAGCCCAGTGTCACAGGGAATAACAGGGAGTGAGTGCCCAGTGACACAGGGGAATAACAGGGAGTGAGAACCCAGTGTCACAGGGAATAACAGGGAGTGAGAGCCCAGTGACACAGGGCAATAACAGGGAGTGAGAGCTCAGTGTCACAGGGGAACAACAGGGACTGAGAGCCCAGTGTCACAGGGGAATAACAGGGAGTGAGAGCCCAGTGTCACAGGGAATAACAGGGAGTGAGAGCCCAGTGACACAGGGCAATAACAGGGAGTGAGAGCCCAGTGTCACAGGGGAACAACAGGGACTGAGAGCCCAGTGTCACAGGGGAATAACAGGGAGTGACAGCCCAGTGTCACAGGGGAATAACAGGGAGTGAGAGCCCAGTGTCACAGGGCAATAACAGGGAGTGAGAGCCCAGTGTCACAGGGAATAACAGGGAGTGAGAGCCCAGTGACACAGGGCAATAACAGGGAGTGAGAGCCCAGTGTCACAGGGGAATAACAGGGAGTGAGAGCCCAGTGTCACAGGGCAATAACAGGGATTGAGAGCCCAGTGTCACAGGGAATAACAGGGAGTGAGAGCCCAGTGTCACAGGGAAATAACAGGGAGTGAGAGCCCAGTGTCACAGGGCAATAACAGGGAGTGAGAGCCCAGTGTCACAGGGCAATAACAGGGAGTGAGAGCCCAGTGTCACAGGGAATAACAGGGAGTGAGAGCCCAGTGTCACAGGTGAATAACAGGGAGTGAGTGCCCAGTGACACAGGGCAATAACAGGGAGTGAGAGCCCAGTGTCACAGGGCAATAACAGGGAGTGAGAGCCCAGTGTCACAGGGGAATAACAGGGAGTGAGAGCCCAGTGTCACAGGGGAATAACAGGGAGTGAGTGCCCAGTGACACAGGACAATAACAGGGAGTGAGTGCCCAGTGACACAGGGCAATAACAGGGAGTGAGAGCCCAGTGACACAGGGGAACAACAGGGACTGAGAACCCAGTGTCACAGGGGAATAACAGGGAGTGAGAGCCCAGTGTCACTGGGGAACAACAGGGACAGAGAGCCCAGTGTCACAGGGGAATAACAGGGAGTGAGAGCCCAGTGTCACAGGGCAATAACAGGGAGTGAGAGCCCAGTGTCACAGGGGAACAACAGGGACTGAGAGCCCAGTGTCACAGGGAAATAACAGGGAGTGAGAGCCCAGTGTCACAGGGGAATAACAGGGAGTGAGAACCCAGTGTCACGGGCAATAACAGGGAGTGACAGCCCAGTGTCACAGGGCAATAACAGGGAGTGAGAGCCCAGTATCGCAGAGGAATAACAGGGAGTGAGAACCCAGTATCACAGGGGAATAACAGGGTCTGAGAGCCCAGTGTCACAGGGGAAAAACAGGGAGTGAGAGCCCAGTGTCACAGGGGAACAACAGGGAGTGAGAGACCAGTGTCACAGGGGAAAAACAGGGAGTGAGAGCCCAGTGTCACAGGGGAATAACAGGCATTGAGAGCCCAGTATCACAGGGGAATAACAGGGAGTGAGAGCCCAGTGTCACAGGGCAATAACAGGGAGTGACAGCCCAGTGTCACAGGGCAATAAAAGGGAGTGAGAGCCAGGTATCGCAGAGGAATAACAGGGAGTGAGAACCCAGTATCACAGGGCAATAACAGGGAGTGAGAGCCCAGTGTCACAGGGGAACAACAGGGAGTTGAGACCAGTGTCACAGGGGAAAAACAGGGAGTGAGAGCCCAGTGTCACAGGGGAATAACAGGGACTGAGAGCCCAGTATCACAGGGGAATAACAGGGAGTGAGAGCCCAGTGTCACAGGGCAATAACAGGGAGTGAGAACCCAGTGTCACAGGGGAAAAACATGGAGTGAGAGCCCAGTGTCACAGGGGAATAACAGGGAGTGAGAGCCCAGTGTCACAGGGCAATAACAGGGAGTGAGAGCCCAGTGTCACAGGGGAACAACAGGGACTGAGAGCCCAGTGTCACAGGGGAATAACAGGGAATGAGAGACCAGTGTCACAGGGGAATAACAGGGAGTGAGAGCCCAGTGTCACAGGGGAATAACAAGGAGTGAGAGCCCAGTGTTACAGGGGAACAACAGGGACTGAATGCCCAGTGTCACAGGGGAATAACAGGGACTGAGAGCCCAGTGTCACAGGGGAATAACAGGGACTGAGAGCCCAGTGTCACAGCGGAATAACAGGGAGTGAGAGCCCAGTGTCACAGGGCAATAACAGGGCGTGAGAGCCCAGTGTCACAGGGGAATAACAGGGAGTGAGAGCCCAGTGTCACAGGGGAATAACAGGGACTGAGAGCCCAGTGTCACAGGGGAATAACAGGGAGTGAGAGCTCAGTGTCACAGGGCAATAACAGGGAGTGAGAGCCCAGTGTCACAGGGGAATAACAGGGAGTGAGAGCCCAGTGTCACTGGGGAATAACAGGGAGAGAGAGTCCAGTGTCACAGAGGAATAACAGGGACTGAGAGCTCAGTGTCACAGGGGAATAACAGGGAGTGAGAGCCCAGTGTCACAGAGGAATAACAGGGAGTGAGAGCCCAGTGTCACAGAGGAATAACAGCGATTGGGAGCCCAAAGTCACAGGGGAATAACAGGAAGTGAGAGCCCAGTGTCACAGGGGAATAAGAGGGAGTGAAAGCTCAGTGTCACAGGGGAATAACGGGGACTGAGAGCTCAGTGTCACAGGGCAATAACAGGGAGTGAGAGCCCAGTGTCACAGGGGAATAACAGGGACTGAGAGCCCAGTGTCATTGGGGAATAACAGCGACTGAGAGCCCAGTGTCACAGGGGAATAACAGGGAGTGAGAGCCCAATGTCACAGAGGAATAATAGGGAGTGAGAGCTCAGTGTCACAGGGGAATAACGGGGACTGAGAGCTCAGTGTTACAGGGGAATATCAGGGACTGAAAGACCAGTGTCACAGGGGAATAACAGGGAGTGAGAGCCCAGTGTCACAGGGGAATAACAGGGACTGAGAGCCCGGTATCACAAGGGAATAACAGGGAGTGAGAGCCCATTGTCACAGGGGAATAACAGGGACTGAGAGCCCAGTGTCACAGGGGAATAACAGGGACTGAGAGCCCAGTGTCACAGAGGAATAACAGGGACTGAGAGCCCGGTATCACAGGGGAATAAAAGGGAGTGAGAGCCCAGTGTCACAGGGCAATAACAGGGAGTGAGAGCCCAGTGTCACAGGGGAATAACAGGGACTGAGAGCCCAGTGTCACAGGGGAATAACAGGGAGTGAGAGCCCAGTGTCACAGGGCAATAACAGGGCGTGAGAGCCCAGTGTCACAGGGGAATAACAGGGAGTGAGAGCCCAGTGTCATAGGGGAATAACAGCGACTGAGAGCCCAGTGTCACAGGGGAATAACAGGGAGTGAGAGCTCAGTGTCACAGGGCAATAACAGGGAGTGAGAGCCCAGTGTCACAGGGGAATAACGGGGACTGAGAGCCCAGTGTCACAGGGGAATAACAGGGAGTGAGAGCCCAGTGTCACAGAGGAATAATAGGGAGTGAGAGCTCAGTGTCACAGGGGAATAACGGGGACTGAGAGCTCAGTGTTACAGGGGAATATCAGGGACTGAAAGACCAGTGTCACAGGGGAATAACAGGGAGTGAGAGCCCAGTGTCACAGGTGAATAACAGGGAGTGAGTGCCCAGTGACACAGGGCAATAACAGGGAGTGAGAGCCCAGTGTCACAGGGCAATAACAGGGAGTGAGAGCCCAGTGTCACAGGGGAATAACAGGGAGTGAGTGCCCAGTGACACAGGGCAATAACAGGGAGTGAGTGCCCAGTGACACAGGGCAATAACAGGGAGTGAGAGCCCAGTGACAAAGGGGAACAACAGGGACTGAGAGCCCAGTGTCACAGGGGAATAACAGGGAGTGAGAGCCCAGTGTCACTGGGGAACAACAGGGACAGAGAGCCCAGTGTCACAGGGCAATAACAGGGAGTGAGAGCCCAGTGTCACAGGGGAACAACAGGGACTGAGAGCCCAGTGTCACAGGGAAATAACAGGGAGTGAGAGCCCAGTGTCACAGGGGAATAACAGGGAGTGAGAACCCAGTATCACAGGGCAATAACAGGGAGTGACAGCCCAGTGTCACAGGGCAATAACAGGGAGTGAGAGCCCAGTATCGCAGAGGAATAACAGGGAGTGAGAACCCAGTATCACAGGGCAATAACAGGGACTGAGAGCCCAGTGTCACAGGGGAAAAACAGGGAGTGAGAGCCCAGTGTCACAGGGGAACAACAGGGAGTGAGAGACCAGTGTCACAGGGGAAAAACAGGGAGTGAGAGCCCAGTGTCACAGGGGAATAACAGGGACTGAGAGCCCAGTATCACAGGGGAATAACAGGGAGTGAGAGCCCAGTGTCACAGGGCAATAACAGGGAGTGACAGCCCAGTGTCACAGGGCAATAACAGGGAGTGAGAACCCAGTGTCACAGGGGAAAAACATGGAGTGAGAGCCCAGTGTCACAGGGGAATAACAGGGAGTGAGAGCCCAGTGTCACAGGGCAATAACAGGGAGTGAGAACCCAGTGTCACAGGGGAAAAACATGGAGTGAGAGCCCAGTGTCACAGGGGAATAACAGGGAGTGAGAGCCCAGTGTCACAGGGCAATAACAGGGAGTGAGAGCCCAGTGTCACAGGGGAACAACAGGGACTGAGAGCCCAGTGTCACAGGGGAATAACAGGGAATGAGAGCCCAGTGTCACAGGGGAATAACAGGGAGTGAGAGCCCAGTGTCACAGGGGAATAACAAGGAGTGAGAGCCCAGTGTTACAGGGGAACAACAGGGACTGAATGCCCAGTGTCACAGGGGAATAACAGGGACTGAGTGCCCAGTGTCACAGGGGAATAACAGGGACTGAGAGCCCAGTGTCACAGGGGAATAACAGGGAGTGAGAGCCCAGTGTCACAGGGCAATAACAGGGCGTGAGAGCCCAGTGTCACAGGGGAATAACAGGGAGTGAGAGCCCAGTGTCACAGTGGAATAACAGGGACTGAGAGCCCAGTGTCACAGGGGAATAACAGGGACTGAGAGCCCAGTGTCACAGGGGAATAACAGGGAGTGAGAGCTCAGTGTCACAGGGCAATAACAGGGAGTGAGAGCCCAGTGTCACAGGGGAATAACGGGGACTGAGAGCCCAGTGTCACAGGGGAATAACAGGGACTGAGAGCCCAGTGTCACAGAGGAATAATAGGGAGTGAGAGCTCAGTGTCACAGGGGAATAACGGGGACTGAGAGCTCAGTGTTACAGGGGAATATCAGGGACTGAAAGCCCAGTGTCACAGGGGAATAACAGGGAGTGAGAGCCCAGTGTCACAGGGGAATAACAGGGACTGAGAGCCCGGTATCACAAGGGAATAACAGGGAGTGAGAGCCCATTGTCACAGGGGAATAACAGGGACTGAGAGCCCAGTGTCACAGGGGAATAACAGGGACTGAGAGCCCAGTGTCACAGGGGAATAACGGGGACTGAGAGCTCAGTGTTACAGGGGAATATCAGGGACTGAAAGCCCAGTGTCACAGGGGAATAACAGGGAGTGAGAGCCCAGTGTCACAGGGGAATAACGCCTCACCCCGCCCACCGCCTCACATCGACCCGCCCACCGCCTCACATCGACCCCGCCCACCGCCTCACATCGACCCCGCCCACCGCCTCACATCGACTCCGCCCACCGCCTCACATCGACTCCGCCCACCGCCGCTGCATTAGGGTTAGGGTTAGGGTTGTGGTGGGCGGTGGGCGGGGTCGATGTGAGGCGCTGGGCGGAGTCGATGTGAGGCAGTGGGCGGGGTCGATGTGAGGCGGTGGGTGGGGTCGATGTGAGGCAGTGGGCGGGGTCGATGTGAGGCGGTGGGCGGGGTCGATGTGACGTGGTGGGCGGGGTCGATGTGAGGCGGTGGGCGGAGTCGATGTGAGGCAGTGGGCGGAGTCGATGTGAGGCAGTGGGCGGGGTCGATGTGAGGCGGTGGGCGGAGTCGATGTGAGGCAGTGGGCGGGGTCGATGTGAGGCGGTGGGCGGGGTCGATGTGACGCGGTGGGCGGGGTCGATGTGAGGCGGTGGGCGGAGTCGATGTGAGGCGGTGGGCGGGGTCGATGTGACGTGGTGGGCGGAGTCGATGTGAGGCAGTGGGCGGGGTCGATGTGAGGCGGTGGGCGGGGTCGATGTGAGGCAGTGGGCGGGGTCGATGTGACGTGGTGGGCGGGGTCGATGTGAGGCGGTGGGCGGAGTCGATGTGAGGCAGTGGGCGTGGTCGATGTGAGGCAGTGGGCGGGGTCGATGTGAGGCGGTGGGCGGAGTCGATGTGAGGCGGTGGGCGGAGTCGATGTGACGTGGTGGGCGGGGTCGATGCATTCGGGTTAGGGTTAGGGTTAGGTTGTATGGTGTGGGCAGGAGGGTAGTTACACCCTCTTGTGTTCGTATTCTCACTCAACCCTTGAGCTTCTTGTCACTTATACCTGCCACTTTTGGTTGGCCCACGCTTTACCTTACCACCTGGCTTCTTTTTCTTGCCGATCTCTTCTTAGTAATTTCTTGATCCGTAATCCTTTGATCCCCCTCTGGGGTTATAATTAGTTCCTGGGTTTTGCCAATTTATGGTCTCTATGTAGTATTTAGTTATTAGTTGCTTGCTTGAAAATTATTATTGGTGTTGGAACCCTACCCTTTATTTTAAGTAGTGTTAGGGTTATGTTGTATTGAGTTTGGGGGGTTCAGGTTAGGGTTAGGGTTGCTGCACTGGGGTTAGTGTTGGGGTTAGGTGAGGGTCAGGGTCGCAGTTAGGTTCAGGGCTATATTGGGGTTAGGTTGGGGTGCATCAGGGTTAGGGTTAGGTGTTAAGGGGTGGGGTTGGGTTAGGGTTAAGTTTTCGGGGTAGGGTTGGGTGCATTAAGGTTATGTTTTAGGGGTAGGGTAGGGTGCATCAGGGTTACGGTTAGGTGTTTAGGGGTAGGGTAGGGTGCTGCATTAGGGTTAGGGTTAGGGTTAGGTTTTAAAATGGTGGACAGAGGGGGGAAACGCCCTCCCTATGTTGTCTGCCTCTTGGTTCTGGCTGCATTAGGGTTTGGGTTAGGGTTAGGGTTAGGGTTAGGTTTTGAAATGGTGGACAGAGTGGGGTTAGGGTTAGGGTTAGGGTTAGGTTTTGAAATGGTGGACAGAGGGGGGATAGGGTTAGGGTTAGGGTTAGGTTGTATGGTGTGGGCAGGAGGGTAGTTACACCCTCTTGTGTTCGTATTAGGGTTAGGGTTAGGGTTAGGGTTATTAGGGTTATTAGGGTTAGGGTTAGGGTTACGCTGCATTAGGGTTAGGGTTAGGGTTAGGGTTAGGGTTAGGTTGTATGGTGTGGGCAGGAGGGTAGTTACACCCTCTTGTGTTCGTATTCTCACTCAACGCTTGAGCTTCTTGTCACTTATACCTGCCACTTTTGGTTGGCCCACGCTGCATTAGGGTTAGGGTTAGGGTTAGGGTTAGTGCATTAGGGTTAGGTTTTAAAATGGTGGGCAGAGGGGGGAAACGCCCTCCCTATGTTGTCTGCCTCTTGGTTCTGGCCCGCACCTCAGACTGTTGCTGTTGTCCAAATGAATGCACCTTGTGCTTTAGCTTTAGGCACCATCCAGAGTTCCTGCTTGGCTACTACTGAATGTGTCCCGTCCTCCAGCCTTAAGTACCATCCATCGTTCCTTCTTGGAACACTCCGACCGGTTTCGCCATCTCACGGCTCATCAGGGAGCTACAAACAAACAGACCAAGTCCTTAGTGCGTCACTTGCAAAAGTTAGGTTTTAAAATGGTGGGCAGAGGGGGGAAACGCCCTCCCTATGTTGTCTGCCTCTTGGTTCTGGCCCGCACCTCAGACTGTTGCTGTTGTCCAAATGAATGCACCTTGTGCTTTAGCTTTAGGCACCATCCAGAGTTCCTGCTTGGCTACTACTGAATGTGTCCCGTCCTCCAGCCTTAAGTACCATCCATCGTTCCTTCTTGGAACACTCCGACCGGTTTCGCCATCTCACGGCTCATCAGGGAGCTGCATTAGGGTTAGGGTTAGGGTTAGGGTTAGGGTTAGGGTTGCTGCATTAGGGTTAGGGTTAGGGTTAGGGTTAGGGTTAGGGTTACGCTGCATTAGGGTTAGGGTTAGGGTTAGGGTTAGGTTGTATGGTGTGGGCAGGAGGGTAGTTACACCCTGCATTAGGGTTAGGGTTAGGGTTAGGGTTAGGGTTAGGGTTAGGGTTAGGGTAGGGTTAGGGTTAGGGTTAGGGTTAGGGTTAGGGTTAGGGTGTATGGTGTGGGCAGGAGGGTAGTTACACCCTCTTGTGTTCGTATTCTCACTCAACGCTTGAGCTTCTTGTCACTTATACCTGCCACTTTTGGTTGGCCCACGCTTTACCTTACCACCTGGCTTCTTTTTCTTGCCGATCGCTTCTTAGTAATTTCTTGATCCGTAATCCTTTGATCCCCCTCTGGGGTTATAATCAGTTCCTGGGTTTTGCCAATTTATGGCCTCTCTGTCGTATTTAGTTATTATTATTGGTGTTGGAACTCTACCCTTTATTTTACGTAGTGTTAGGGTTATGTTGTATTGAGGTTGGGGGGTTCAGGTTAGGGTTAGGGTTGCTGCACTGGGGTTAGTGTTGGGGTTAGGTGAGGGTCAGGGTCGCAGTTAGGTTCAGGGCTATATTGGGGTTAGGTTGGGGTGCATCAGGGTTAGGGTTAGGTGTTTAGGGGTGGGGTGGGGTTAGGGTTATGTTTTAGGGGTAGGGTTGGGTGCATCAGGGTTAGGGTTAGGTGTTTAGGGGTAGGGTAGGGTGCATCAGGGTTAGGGTCCAGGGTCAGAGTTGTGATTAGATTCAGGGCTGGGGGGTTGGAGTTATGGGTTAGGGTTGCATTAGGGGTAGGGTTAAGTGAGGGTCAGGGTTTAGGAGTAGGGTGGGGTGTGTTAGGCTTAGATTTTAGGGGTGGGGTGGGAGATTAGGTTTGCTGTATTAGAGTTACGGTTAGGCTTTAGGGGTAGAGTGGGGTGCATTTGGAGAGTTGTGATTAGATTCAGGGCTGGGGGGTTGGAGTTATGGGTTAGGGTTGCATTAGGGGTAGGGTTAAGTGAGGGTCAGGGTTTAGGAGTAGGGTGGGGTGTGTTAGGCTTAGATTTTAGGGGTGGGGTGGGAGATTAGGTTTGCTATATTAGAGTTACGGTTAGGCTTTAGGGGTAGAGTGGGGTGCATTTGGAGTTAGGATTTGGGATATGGATGTGGTCTGTTTGTAGTTAGGGTTGGGGCTTTGGTCTGTTTGTTGTGGGCAGTGTGGGGTTTAGTGGTTTTGGTTAGCTTAAACAGTAGGGGTTAGCTCTGTTTATTGTGATTAGGGTAGGGTGTGGTGTGGTTGCGGTTTGGGAGGTTTATCAAGTTGGGGTTGGGATTTGTGGTAATTAAGGTCGGGGCAGTTTTGTTTTTTGATGTTGGATTTCCCCCATTTTAGATCTGATTTAAGCCCTTTGGTAACTGAGTTTGTAGGGTTGTTATCCAGTGTTTTTCCCTCCTCTTCCTTTGTGAGGTTGTCCAGTTCATGTTGGTCTCCAACCCCATAAATTCCAGGGATTCAAGACCATGCTCCATGAAGTGTCGGGAGGTAGGTTTGTATACATCCTTTGTTCTAATAGCACTGAGGTGCCCTGTGAGCCTCATCCTTAGACTATTCCCTGTTTCTCCTACATACAAGATGTGGCATTGTTTGCATCGAATTGCATAAACAGCATTGTGCTGTTCACATGTAATTCTTTGTTTAATTAGGGCTGCTTTTCCTGTGTGTCTATTTTGTATCATTTTGCGGATTATTAGGTATTTACACGTCCCACATTTTGGGTTTGTGCAGTTCTGGGTTGTCTGTTTTCTTATCCTACTCCGAACCAGCATGTCGCGAAGGTTCCGAGTTCTTTTGTATGCCGACGTTATGTGGTATCAACTAAGTGTGTCAACATCCTCTTTTAGTTTCCCAAATTGGGTTTTAATCACTCCGTGTATTAGTTTGGTCATTGTATCGTATGTCGTTATCAGTGGTAGTCTTGCTACTTCTCTGTTTGGCCGTGGGCTATTCAGTCCCCTCAGGAAATCAGACTTAAGGTGCCTGAGGAACCTTTTTGTGTAACCTCTCTGTCTCAGTGCAGTAAATAGGGTTGTGGTGGCTTCCCTAAAGTCCTCTCCGTTTGTGCATATGCGGTGAAAACGTGTCAGTTGTGACTTCACCAGCCCCCGAAAGGTATGTTTTGGATGGTGGCTGTTTATGTGCAGGAGTGTGTGTGTGTCTGTTTCTTTAAAGAATACCTTTGTTGCTAGCTTGTGGCTGTTATTCTCCTGTTGTAATTTAAATACTGTGGTGTCCAGGAAATCCACACTTTCTCTATGTGTTGTAACTTTAAGTTTAATAGATTGGTGGTGACTGTTGAGAATACCTACAAATTCTTGCAATTCTGTTTCTGTGTGAGTCCAGACTCCCCATATGTCATCCAGGTATCTGTAATAACACATCGGGAGCTTGGAACACTTTTCAAAGACTGTGTTTTCCCAGTCTGCCATGTATATGTTTGCGTAGGCCGGGGCAAATTTCTTGCCCATAGCCGTGCCCTTAATCTGTAGGTAGAATTGCTCCTGGAATTCAAAGTCATTTTTTGTTAGTCCTAGGTGTAATAGCTGGATTATGGCTGCATCTGGTCTGTGGGGTTGGGGGAACTTTCTAAGGATATTTTCCACTGCCTGTATGCCTCTGTCTGTTTCTATGTTTGTGTATAGGCTTTCAATGTCCATGGTAAAGAGTATTGCGTTCGGGGGTACGGTCAGTGAGTTCACTATTTCTATGAAGTGGTAAGTGTCTTTAATGTAGCTAGGGTGCTTCTGTGATAAGGGGTTTAGGAATGAGTCAATGTATTCTGCTATCCTGTAGGATTCACTACCACAGTCTGACACAATGGGTCTTCCTGGTGGTATTTCTCCTGGTACAGTCCATGTGTCAGGGTGCTTGTGTATTTTGGGTAGTATGTAGAATTTTCTGGGTTGTGGTTGTTCCCCCCTTAGGTATTCCACTTGTTTCTGATTCAAGTGTTTAGATTTCTTTAGTTCTGTTAAAATGTTTCCAATCTCTTTTCGTGTGTCCTGGTAAATTGGTCCTGCTAATTTCGTGTAGTGGGCTGTATTATTAAGCTGTCTGTGAGCTTCAAGTAGATACTGTTGCCTATCCATGATCACTATACTACTGCCCTTATCTGCTGGTTTTATGATTATATCTAGATTGTTTCTAAGTTCTATGATTGCCCGTCTCTCTCTTCCAGTGAGGTTTTGCTTGTCTGTCTGTTTAGGGATTTTTTCAATTTGTGATTGAGTCTGTTTAATAAAGTTTAGGATTTCTGGCTCTATTTTATTGTTTGGTGGGGTCCATTCTGATGGTGGTGTAAAAGGTTGCTTGTCTGTTTCTGAATCGCTAAAGTAATCGGTCAGTTTTACTCTCCTGTAAAACCTTTTCAGATCTTCCTGAATTTGTACTTTACAATGTTTTGGGGTTGGAACAAATGTAAGGCCCTTGTTTAAAACCCTCTCCTGTACCTCTGTGGGGTTAAAGAGTTGGGAAATATTAATAACAGTTTTTCCCAGGTGTAATCTACCCTTCTCTTGGGTTAATGTCCTTTTTAGTTTAAAGACTTCATCCACTGGTTTATTATGTTATGGGCAGTGCTATCTGTCCAATGGATGTGGTCAGCCCCCACTTTAAAGGATCTAGCATTAATTGCTGGTATGTAATTCTGTTTTTTTATATGCTGGTTAATTCCTCTGATTGTATCCCTCTCCGTTTCTGGAAGTAAGTTACTGAAGTTAATTTCCGGCACCCAGATCTGAGCATTTGGGAATGTGCTCTTAGCCAATTTAAGTAATGACTGCAGTTGCTTGGTTGCAGTCAGTGGTCTCTGCGTTCGATTATTAATGCCAACTGAGAGCACCACCTTTTTGGTCTCCGGACAGGGTTCCAATTTGTCCAGAATTGCTGTGACATGAATGAATTTAGCTCCTGGAAAGCTATCAATTTGGGTGGTGGGATTTGGGCATCTTTTTATCTTGGAGAGGTTGGAATCTCCTATTATTAAAATGGATTTTCTGGGTTCCAATTTCCAGGTAATGTTTTTTCGGCTGGTGTTGGGGTGCCTCGTCACTCTCTGTGCATCTTCCCCTTCAGAGTCAGGTTCTGCCCCTGTTGGTGTGTTTTCTGTTTCTATGTCTGCTACCCCTGCCTCCCCTATTGTGTTCCCTACCTCGGCTTCAGCTATTTCTGCCTCTCCTACTGTGTTGTCTGTCTGGGCTCTCATTGTTCCTGTCCTCATTTCTGTGTCTATTGGGTTTACCTGTCCGGTCTGGTCGCTCCTTTGTTTCTGTGGAAGGGGTTGTTTTGTGACACTGATCTCGGGCTCTAGAACTGCTGTATTTCTTGGGATGGTTGGTTTGGTACAGTCTTTCTTTTGTCTCTGTGGGAGCGGTTGGTACGTGACCCTGGTTTTGGGGTACAGGAATGTTGTGCATGGATTTGTCCCTGGTGTAGGAGGGGTTCTCCCTTCTGTTTGTTTTGGGTCTGAGGAATCCCTAGTGATTTGGTTTAATACGGTCTGATGTTGGTTCCCCATGTAGTGCTGGGGTCTACGTGGCTCAGGCTCTTGAGAGCCAAGTGTGATGTCCAGGTCCCTAATGATGGCCACATTGGAAATCCTGGTCCTTGGCCTGTGGGGTGGGGTAGGGCTAGTCGCCGCCCTGGATGGCGGGGAAGGGGGGGTCACTGCCCTGGACCGCAAGGAAGGGGGGGTTTCAGTGGTCTGCTGGTGGTGTGATGAAGTCGGGGTAGCTGGCCCACGGGGTGGGGGGGTCTGTCGGTGGCGTGACGAAGTCATGGCAGCTGGCTCAAAGGGTGGGGGTGTGTGTTGGTGGTGTGACGAAGTCGTGGCAACTGGTGCAAGGGGTGGGGGGGTCCATCGGTGGCATGACGAAGTCATGGCAGCTGGCTCCAAGGGTGGGGGGGTGTGTTGGTGGTGTGACGAAGTCGTGGCAACTGGTGCAAGGGGTGGGGGGGTCTGCCGGTGGCGTGCTGAAGTCATGGCAGCTGGCTCAAAGGGTGGGGGAGTGTGTCGGTGGCTTGACGAGGTTGTGGCAGTTGGCTCACGGGGTGGGGGTGTCCGTCGGTGGCGTGACAAAGTCGTGGCAGCTGGCCCACGGGGTAGGGGGGGGTTTTCAGTCCGTCTGCGGCATGAGGGGGCTGTGATCGCAGGCTGGTGGAACAAGGCTGCCCAGGTATTTGGCCTATGGCGTGGGGGCGTCCTAGTCCGTGTGCCGGTCCGCTGTTCTGTCCCCAATTGTGTGCTGGTCCCTTGCTCTGTCAACCGTGATGCTAATCCCACCACATGTCTCTTTGCCTCATCAATTGATTGAATTTTGAATTTATGTCTAAGACTCTTTTTAATCCAATTAGTGGCTTTCGCCATCATTTCTTCCAGGCGCTCTGTCACTGCAGCCTGAGCAAATTCATTTTCTAATTCTTCCAGGTTTGTTGTATAGTGCTCAATTAGAATCTGTCTGGTCTGTTCTGCCCAATTTTCTGAATTCAAAGCCAATTTGGTTAGGGTTTCCTGTGACGGTTTTGCCGGTTTTATAAAGCAGGTTAGTTTATCAGCTTGTTTTAAGATGCCCTTAGGGGGCTGATTCTGGCCCTTTAAGAATATTAGATGGTGGATTGTCTGGAAAATTCTATAAAGTATTCTCACTGTTGTAGCAAATTCATCCCTGGCTACGGGGAGACACCTATGTGTACCAGGGTCCGACCTCATATGCGTACGGTTGTCAGACAACCTGCATGTGTTCCGCATAGTGTTAGCCATTCCCTGGGTGTAGAAAGGTGCAAAAGGTTTTAAAAGATGTTACTAGCTTCTATTTGGTAATAGAGGTCCCCGCTAGTAACTGTAATCTCACCCCACGGTGGCTCCCTGGCTCAGATGGTCTCCTGCCTGGGACTGCGTCCTCCAAACACTCCCCAGCTCAGCCGGCTGTCCCGCCTGGAAAGGCTCTTTTTCCACCGGTCTCACCTCCCCTCCGGTGGCTCTCTGGCTTCGATGGTTCTCTGCCTGCAACAGTACCCACGGTGGCTCCCTGGCTCAGATGGTCTCCTGCCTGGGACTGCGTCCTCCAAACACTCCCCAGCTCAGCCGGCTGTCCCGCCTGGAAAGGCTCTTTTTCCACCGGTCTCACCTCCCCTCCGGTGGCTCTCTGGCTTCGATGGTTCTCTGCCTGCAACAGTACTATCCAAAAACTCTTTCGTTCAGTAAGTTCTCCGGCCTGGAATCTTTTTTTCTCCGACGTTTCGCTTATCCTTAAGCTTCATCAGGGAGAAAGGATTTTAACTTTGTTTACAGTTGTTTATAAGTACGGAGCCTTGGACTGGCCCCTCCCCTGTGTGCTACTGTTGGCTGAAGTTTTGTTCCCGCCCACAAGCAGGCTAGCCTTGACCTGGGATTGGTTAGAATTTCTGTCCTGTATGTAATGAGTCCTGTCTCATGCAGGGCTGGCCCCGCCCCCTTCGCTCCACGTGTTCGTTATTTTTAAATTATATTTTTTTAACCTAATGTTTTAATGTTCCTTTAGTTTATCTTAGATGTTTGGGGTTATTTTTTTTGAGGTAATGTTTTTAAAAATATTGCTTTTTAACCTTTGAATCTGTTTTAATGCTCCAGGTCATTCTGGCGCCACGGAGTCTGACTGTCTGCTGACCCCGGGGCTTGATTACCTGTCCGCCTCACCTCATTTTTTAAGATAAAAACATGAAGCTACTTCTCCAAACCCCCACCTCCGGCTATGCCTTTTAATTATGAGGGTATTTTAAACAATTAATTAAACTTCCCACCGATTTCCTCCTTTTTAAACCCGGTCGCTCGTTAAACGAAACTCAATCTCCCAGAATGCCTCACGCGTCGCTCGCTTTTCAGCGGCCGCGCAGAAAAAAACCGATTTCCAAGGTCCGATTCCCCAAAAAAACTCCCGAATCCGCCGCCACCCACCCCCCCGGGGGGAGAGGAGGGGGAAAGAAAGGTCCCCCAGCCCCAAAAAACCAGAGTAAACCCTTTTATTTAAGAGCGTTGCCCTCGTGTTTGACCCGAGAGAACTCCATATCCCAGAATGCCTCACGCGGCGCTCGCTTTTCAGCGGCCGCGTGGAACAAAATTTTGATTTCCAAGGTCCGATTCCCCATAAAAACTCCCGTAACCGCTGCCACCCGCCCCCCGGGGGGAGAGGAGGGGGAAAGAAAGGTCCCCCAGCCCCAGAGAGACCAAGTAAACCCTTTTATTTACGGGTCTTGCCCTCGTGTTTGACCCGAGAGAACTCCATATCCCAGAATGCCTCACGCGGCGCTCGCTTTTCAGTCGCTGAGAAAAAAACCCGATTTCAAAGATAAAAATCACCCGGTGAACGCTCAAAATCTAAAGACTAGATAAAGTTATCGGATTCTCACCCGTGTCCCCAACTCCTCCAGATCCCCGGGGAAAGGGTTTCTTTTAAAAAAACCGAGGTCGATATCCAGCAGCTCCCTGCTGTCGCGTTCCCCGCAGCACCAGGCATCTCTTAAAGGGGCCGTCCCCGCAGCACCAGGCATCTCTTAAAGGGGCCGTCCCCGCATCCATGTCCAGAGACCGTGTCTATGGGAACTACAACTTTTTTTAAAAATATGTAATCTTTTGTGCCCTTATTGCTGTCCCAAACCTCGTCGGGGGGGGGGGGGGGGGTTTGGAAAGATGAGTTCCATGTCTGTCAGACCCACATTTCCAGCCATGCTTTATTTTAAGTGCACCTTTTAAATATTTTAGATTTTAAAATTTAAAAAAACTCCTTGGTGCTCCCTATTTTTATAAGTTGCTTGCTGCTTTTTTTGTGGGGGGGCAAAAGGGGAACAAAAAGTTATTGAACCATCTACCTCACTGATCAAGTTTAGATTTAAGGTATTTGCAAGATATATTCTCTGGGTTTTCTTTTCTTGGCATTTATATCTTTTTTTGTCTGTGGTAATGTAAAGCGTGTCACTCCTGAATGTTAGGTTGTATGGTGTGGGCAGGAGGGTAGTTACACCCTCTTGTGTTCGTATTCTCACTCAACCCTTGAGCTTCTTGTCACTTATACCTGCCACTTTTGGTTGGCCCACGCTTTACCTTACCACCTGGCTTCTTTTTCTTGCCGATCGCTTCTTAGTAATTTCTTGATCCGTAATCCTTTGATCCCCCTCTGGGGTTATAATCAGTTCCTGGGTTTTGCCAATTTATGGCCTCTCTGTCGTATTTAGTTATTATTATTGGTGTTGGAACTCTACCCTTTATTTTACGTAGTGTTAGGGTTATGTTGTATTGAGGTTGGGGGGTTCAGGTTAGGGTTAGGGTTGCTGCACTGGGGTTAGTGTTGGGGTTAGGTGAGGGTCAGGGTCGCAGTTAGGTTCAGGGCTATATTGGGGTTAGGTTGGGGTGCATCAGGGTTAGGGTTAGGTGTTTAGGGGTGGGGTGGGGTTAGGGTTATGTTTTAGGGGTAGGGTTGGGTGCATCAGGGTTAGGGTTAGGGTTAGGGTTAGGGTTAGGGTTAGGGTTAGGGTTAGTGAATTAGGGTTAGGGTTAGGGTCAGGGTCAGGGTCAGGGTCAGGGTCAGGGTCAGGGTCAGGGTCAGGGTTAGGGTTAGGGTTAGGGTTAGGGTTAGGGTTACGCTGCATTAGGGTTAGGGTTAGGGTTAGGGTTAGGGTTAGGGTTAGGGTTAGGGTTACGCTGCATTAGGGTTAGGGTTAGGGTTAGGGTTAGGGTTAGGGTTAGGGTTAGGGTTAGGTTTTAAAATGGTGGGCAGAGGGGGGAAACGCCCTCCCTATGTTGTCTGCCTCTTGGTTCTGGCCCGCACCTCAGACTGTTGCTGTTGTCCAAATGAATGCACCTTGTGCTTTAGCTTTAGGCACCATCCAGAGTTCCTGCTTGGCTACTACTGAATGTGTCTCGTCCTCCAGCCTTAAGTACCATCCATCGTTCCTTCTTGGAACACTCCGACCGGTTTCGCCATCTCACGGCTCATCAGGGAGCTGCATTAGGGTTAGGGTTAGGGTTAGGGTTAGGGTTAGGGTTGCTGCATTAGGGTTAGGGTTAGGGTTAGGGTTAGGGTTAGGGTTAGGGCATTAGGGTTAGGGCATTAGGGTTAGGGCATTAGGGTTAGGGTTAGGGTTAGGGCATTAGGGTTAGGGTTAGGGTTAGGGTTAGGGTTAGGGTTAGGGTTAGGGTTAGGGTTAGGGCATTAGGGTTAGGGTTAGGGTTAGGGTTAGGGTTAGGGTTAGGGTTAGGGCATTAGGGTTAGGGTTAGGGTTAGGGTTAGGGTTAGGGTTAGGGTTAGGTTTTAAAATGGTGGGCAGAGGGGGGAAACGCCCTCCCTATGTTGTCTGCCTCTTGGTTCTGGCCCGCACCTCAGACTGTTGCTGTTGTCCAAATGAATGCACCTTGTGCTTTAGCTTTAGGCACCATCCAGAGTTCCTGCTTGGCTACTACTGAATGTGTCCCGTCCTCCAGCCTTAAGTACCATCCATCGTTCCTTCTTGGAACACTCCGACCGGTTTCGCCATCTTGCGGCTCATCAGGGAGCTATAAACAAACAGACCAAGTCCTTAGTGCGTCACTTGCAAAAGTTAGGTTTTAAAATGGTGGGCAGAGGGGGGAAACGCCCTCCCTATGTTGTCTGCCTCTTGGTTCTGGCCCGCACCTCAGACTGTTGCTGTTGTCCAAATGAATGCACCTTGTGCTTTAGCTTTAGGCACCATCCAGAGTTCCTGCTTGGCTACTACTGAATGTGTCCCGTCCTCCAGCCTTAAGTACCATCCATCGTTCCTTCTTGGAACACTCCGACCGGTTTCGCCATCTTGCGGCTCATCAGGGAGCTATAAACAAACAGACCAAGTCCTTAGTGCGTCACTTGCAAAAGTTAGGTTTTAAAATGGTGGGCAGAGGGGGGAAACGCCCTCCCTATGTTGTCTGCCTCTTGGTTCTGGCCCGCACCTCAGACTGTTGCTGTTGTCCAAATGAATGCACCTTGTGCTTTAGCTTTAGGCACCATCCAGAGTTCCTGCTTGGCTACTACTGAATGTGTCCCGTCCTCCAGCCTTAAGTACCATCCATCGTTCCTTCTTGGAACACTCCGACCGGTTTCGCCATCTTGCGGCTCATCAGGGAGCTATAAACAAACAGACCAAGTCCTTAGTGCGTCACTTGCAAAAGTTAGGTTTTAAAATGGTGGGCAGAGGGGGGAAACGCCCTCCCTATGTTGTCTGCCTCTTGGTTAGGGTTAGGGTTAGGGTTAGGGTTAGGGTTAGGGTTAGGGTTAGGGTTAGGGTTAGGGTTAGGGCATTAGGGTTAGGGTTAGGTTTTAAAATGGTGGGCAGAGGGGGGAAACGCCCTCCCTATGTTGTCTGCCTCTTGGTTCTGGCCCGCACCTCAGACTGTTGCTGTTGTCCAAATGAATGCACCTTGTGCTTTAGCTTTAGGCACCATCCAGAGTTCCTGCTTGGCTACTACTGAATGTGTCCCGTCCTCCAGCCTTAAGTACCATCCATCGTTCCTTCTTGGAACACTCCGACCGGTTTCGCCATCTTGCGGCTCATCAGGGAGCTATAAACAAACAGACCAAGTCCTTAGTGCGTCACTTGCAAAAGTTAGGTTTTAAAATGGTGGGCAGAGGGGGGAAACGCCCTCCCTATGTTGTCTGCCTCTTGGTTAGGGTTAGGGTTAGGGTTAGGGTTAGGGTTAGGGTTAGGGTTAGGGTTAGGGTTAGGGTTAGGGTTAGTGCATTAGGGTTAGGGTTAGGGTTAGGGTTAGGGTTAGGGTTAGGGTTAGGGTTAGGGTTAGGGTTAGGGTTAGGGCATTAGGGTTAGGGTTAGGGCATTAGGGTTAGGGTTAGGGTTAGGGTTAGGGTTAGGGTTAGGGTTAGGGTTAGTGCATTAGGGTTAGGGTTAGGGTTAGGGTTAGGGTTAGGGTTAGGGTTAGGGTTAGGGTTAGGGTTAGGGTTAGGGTTAGGGTTAGGGTTAGGGTTAGGGTTACGCTGCATTAGGGTTAGGGTTAGGGTTAGGGTTAGGGTTAGGGTTAGGGTTAGGGTTAGGGTTAGGTTTTAAAATGGTGGGCAGAGGGGGGAAACGCCCTCCCTATGTTGTCTGCCTCTTGGTTCTGGCCCGCACCTCAGACTGTTGCTGTTGTCCAAATGAATGCACCTTGTGCTTTAGCTTTAGGCACCATCCAGAGTTCCTGCTTGGCTACTACTGAATGTGTCCCGTCCTCCAGCCTTAAGTACCATCCATCGTTCCTTCTTGGAACACTCCGACCGGTTTCGCCATCTTGCGGCTCATCAGGGAGCTACAAACAAACAGACCAAGTCCTTAGTGCGTCACTTGCAAAAGTTAGGTTTTAAAATGGTGGGCAGAGGGGGGAAACGCCCTCCCTATGTTGTCTGCCTCTTGGTTCTGGCCCGCACCTCAGACTGTTGCTGTTGTCCAAATGAATGCACCTTGTGCTTTAGCTTTAGGCACCATCCAGAGTTCCTGCTTGGCTACTACTGAATGTGTCCCGTCCTCCAGCCTTAAGTACCATCCATCGTTCCTTCTTGGAACACTCCGACCGGTTTCGCCATCTTGCGGCTCATCAGGGAGCTACAAACAAACAGACCAAGTCCTTAGTGCGTCACTTGCAAAAGTTAGGTTTTAAAATGGTGGGCAGAGGGGGGAAACGCCCTCCCTATGTTGTCTGCCTCTTGGTTCTGGCCCGCACCTCAGACTGTTGCTGTTGTCCAAATGAATGCACCTTGTGCTTTAGCTTTAGGCACCATCCAGAGTTCCTGCTTGGCTACTACTGAATGTGTCCCGTCCTCCAGCCTTAAGTACCATCCATCGTTCCTTCTTGGAACACTCCGACCGGTTTCGCCATCTTGCGGCTCATCAGGGAGCTACAAACAAACAGACCAAGTCCTTAGTGCGTCACTTGCAAAAGTTAGGTTTTAAAATGGTGGGCAGAGGGGGGAAACGCCCTCCCTATGTTGTCTGCCTCTTGGTTCTGGCCCGCACCTCAGACTGTTGCTGTTGTCCAAATGAATGCACCTTGTGCTTTAGCTTTAGGCACCATCCAGAGTTCCTGCTTGGCTACTACTGAATGTGTCCCGTCCTCCAGCCTTAAGTACCATCCATCGTTCCTTCTTGGAACACTCCGACCGGTTTCGCCATCTTGCGGCTCATCAGGGAGCTACAAACAAACAGACCAAGTCCTTAGTGCGTCACTTGCAAAAGTTAGGTTTTAAAATGGTGGGCAGAGGGGGGAAACGCCCTCCCTATGTTGTCTGCCTCTTGGTTCTGGCCCGCACCTCAGACTGTTGCTGTTGTCCAAATGAATGCACCTTGTGCTTTAGCTTTAGGCACCATCCAGAGTTCCTGCTTGGCTACTACTGAATGTGTCCCGTCCTCCAGCCTTAAGTACCATCCATCGTTCCTTCTTGGAACACTCCGACCGGTTTCGCCATCTTGCGGCTCATCAGGGAGCTACAAACAAACAGACCAAGTCCTTAGTGCGTCACTTGCAAAAGTTAGGTTTTAAAATGGTGGGCAGAGGGGGGAAACGCCCTCCCTATGTTGTCTGCCTCTTGGTTCTGGCCCGCACCTCAGACTGTTGCTGTTGTCCAAATGAATGCACCTTGTGCTTTAGCTTTAGGCACCATCCAGAGTTCCTGCTTGGCTACTACTGAATGTGTCCCGTCCTCCAGCCTTAAGTACCATCCATCGTTCCTTCTTGGAACACTCCGACCGGTTTCGCCATCTTGCGGCTCATCAGGGAGCTACAAACAAACAGACCAAGTCCTTAGTGCGTCACTTGCAAAAGTTAGGTTTTAAAATGGTGGGCAGAGGGGGGAAACGCCCTCCCTATGTTGTCTGCCTCTTGGTTCTGGCCCGCACCTCAGACTGTTGCTGTTGTCCAAATGAATGCACCTTGTGCTTTAGCTTTAGGCACCATCCAGAGTTCCTGCTTGGCTACTACTGAATGTGTCCCGTCCTCCAGCCTTAAGTACCATCCATCGTTCCTTCTTGGAACACTCCGACCGGTTTCGCCATCTTGCGGCTCATCAGGGAGCTACAAACAAACAGACCAAGTCCTTAGTGCGTCACTTGCAAAAGTTAGGTTTTAAAATGGTGGGCAGAGGGGGGAAACGCCCTCCCTATGTTGTCTGCCTCTTGGTTCTGGCCCGCACCTCAGACTGTTGCTGTTGTCCAAATGAATGCACCTTGTGCTTTAGCTTTAGGCACCATCCAGAGTTCCTGCTTGGCTACTACTGAATGTGTCCCGTCCTCCAGCCTTAAGTACCATCCATCGTTCCTTCTTGGAACACTCCGACCGGTTTCGCCATCTTGCGGCTCATCAGGGAGCTACAAACAAACAGACCAAGTCCTTAGTGCGTCACTTGCAAAAGTTAGGTTTTAAAATGGTGGGCAGAGGGGGGAAACGCCCTCCCTATGTTGTCTGCCTCTTGGTTCTGGCCCGCACCTCAGACTGTTGCTGTTGTCCAAATGAATGCACCTTGTGCTTTAGCTTTAGGCACCATCCAGAGTTCCTGCTTGGCTACTACTGAATGTGTCCCGTCCTCCAGCCTTAAGTACCATCCATCGTTCCTTCTTGGAACACTCCGACCGGTTTCGCCATCTTGCGGCTCATCAGGGAGCTACAAACAAACAGACCAAGTCCTTAGTGCGTCACTTGCAAAAGTTAGGTTTTAAAATGGTGGGCAGAGGGGGGAAACGCCCTCCCTATGTTGTCTGCCTCTTGGTTCTGGCCCGCACCTCAGACTGTTGCTGTTGTCCAAATGAATGCACCTTGTGCTTTAGCTTTAGGCACCATCCAGAGTTCCTGCTTGGCTACTACTGAATGTGTCCCGTCCTCCAGCCTTAAGTACCATCCATCGTTCCTTCTTGGAACACTCCGACCGGTTTCGCCATCTTGCGGCTCATCAGGGAGCTACAAACAAACAGACCAAGTCCTTAGTGCGTCACTTGCAAAAGTTAGGTTTTAAAATGGTGGGCAGAGGGGGGAAACGCCCTCCCTATGTTGTCTGCCTCTTGGTTCTGGCCCGCACCTCAGACTGTTGCTGTTGTCCAAATGAATGCACCTTGTGCTTTAGCTTTAGGCACCATCCAGAGTTCCTGCTTGGCTACTACTGAATGTGTCCCGTCCTCCAGCCTTAAGTACCATCCATCGTTCCTTCTTGGAACACTCCGACCGGTTTCGCCATCTTGCGGCTCATCAGGGAGCTACAAACAAACAGACCAAGTCCTTAGTGCGTCACTTGCAAAAGTTAGGTTTTAAAATGGTGGGCAGAGGGGGGAAACGCCCTCCCTATGTTGTCTGCCTCTTGGTTCTGGCCCGCACCTCAGACTGTTGCTGTTGTCCAAATGAATGCACCTTGTGCTTTAGCTTTAGGCACCATCCAGAGTTCCTGCTTGGCTACTACTGAATGTGTCCCGTCCTCCAGCCTTAAGTACCATCCATCGTTCCTTCTTGGAACACTCCGACCGGTTTCGCCATCTTGCGGCTCATCAGGGAGCTACAAACAAACAGACCAAGTCCTTAGTGCGTCACTTGCAAAAGTTAGGTTTTAAAATGGTGGGCAGAGGGGGGAAACGCCCTCCCTATGTTGTCTGCCTCTTGGTTCTGGCCCGCACCTCAGACTGTTGCTGTTGTCCAAATGAATGCACCTTGTGCTTTAGCTTTAGGCACCATCCAGAGTTCCTGCTTGGCTACTACTGAATGTGTCCCGTCCTCCAGCCTTAAGTACCATCCATCGTTCCTTCTTGGAACACTCCGACCGGTTTCGCCATCTTGCGGCTCATCAGGGAGCTACAAACAAACAGACCAAGTCCTTAGTGCGTCACTTGCAAAAGTTAGGTTTTAAAATGGTGGGCAGAGGGGGGAAACGCCCTCCCTATGTTGTCTGCCTCTTGGTTCTGGCCCGCACCTCAGACTGTTGCTGTTGTCCAAATGAATGCACCTTGTGCTTTAGCTTTAGGCACCATCCAGAGTTCCTGCTTGGCTACTACTGAATGTGTCCCGTCCTCCAGCCTTAAGTACCATCCATCGTTCCTTCTTGGAACACTCCGACCGGTTTCGCCATCTTGCGGCTCATCAGGGAGCTACAAACAAACAGACCAAGTCCTTAGTGCGTCACTTGCAAAAGTTAGGTTTTAAAATGGTGGGCAGAGGGGGGAAACGCCCTCCCTATGTTGTCTGCCTCTTGGTTCTGGCCCGCACCTCAGACTGTTGCTGTTGTCCAAATGAATGCACCTTGTGCTTTAGCTTTAGGCACCATCCAGAGTTCCTGCTTGGCTACTACTGAATGTGTCCCGTCCTCCAGCCTTAAGTACCATCCATCGTTCCTTCTTGGAACACTCCGACCGGTTTCGCCATCTTGCGGCTCATCAGGGAGCTACAAACAAACAGACCAAGTCCTTAGTGCGTCACTTGCAAAAGTTAGGTTTTAAAATGGTGGGCAGAGGGGGGAAACGCCCTCCCTATGTTGTCTGCCTCTTGGTTCTGGCCCGCACCTCAGACTGTTGCTGTTGTCCAAATGAATGCACCTTGTGCTTTAGCTTTAGGCACCATCCAGAGTTCCTGCTTGGCTACTACTGAATGTGTCCCGTCCTCCAGCCTTAAGTACCATCCATCGTTCCTTCTTGGAACACTCCGACCGGTTTCGCCATCTTGCGGCTCATCAGGGAGCTACAAACAAACAGACCAAGTCCTTAGTGCGTCACTTGCAAAAGTTAGGTTTTAAAATGGTGGGCAGAGGGGGGAAACGCCCTCCCTATGTTGTCTGCCTCTTGGTTCTGGCCCGCACCTCAGACTGTTGCTGTTGTCCAAATGAATGCACCTTGTGCTTTAGCTTTAGGCACCATCCAGAGTTCCTGCTTGGCTACTACTGAATGTGTCCCGTCCTCCAGCCTTAAGTACCATCCATCGTTCCTTCTTGGAACACTCCGACCGGTTTCGCCATCTTGCGGCTCATCAGGGAGCTACAAACAAACAGACCAAGTCCTTAGTGCGTCACTTGCAAAAGTTAGGTTTTAAAATGGTGGGCAGAGGGGGGAAACGCCCTCCCTATGTTGTCTGCCTCTTGGTTCTGGCCCGCACCTCAGACTGTTGCTGTTGTCCAAATGAATGCACCTTGTGCTTTAGCTTTAGGCACCATCCAGAGTTCCTGCTTGGCTACTACTGAATGTGTCCCGTCCTCCAGCCTTAAGTACCATCCATCGTTCCTTCTTGGAACACTCCGACCGGTTTCGCCGCTGCATTAGGGTTAGGGTTAGGGTTAGGGTTAGGGTTAGGGTTAGGGTTAGGGTTAGGTTTTAAAATGGTGGGCAGAGGGGGGAAAACGCCCTCCCTATGTTGTCTGCCTCTTGGTTCTGGCCCGCACCTCAGACTGTTGCTGTTGTCCAAATGAATGCACCTTGTGCTTTAGCTTTAGGCACCATCCAGAGTTCCTGCTTGGCTACTACTGAATGTGTCCCGTCCTGCAGCCTTAAGTACCATCCATCGTTCCTTCTTGGAACACTCCGACCGGTTTCGCCATCTTGCGGCTCATCAGGGAGCTACAAACAAACAGACCAAGTCCTTAGTGCGTCACTTGCAAAGGTTAGGTTTTAAAATGGTGGGCAGAGGGGGGAAAACGCCCTCCCTATGTTGTCTGCCTCTGCATTAGGGTTAGGGTTAGGGTTAGGGTTAGGGTTAGGGTTAGGGTTAGGGTTAGGGTTAGGGTTAGGGTTAGGTTTTAAAATGGTGGGCAGAGGGGGGAAACGCCCTCCCTATGTTGTCTGCCTCTTGGTTCTGGCCCGCACCTCAGACTGTTGCTGTTGTCCAAATGAATGCACCTTGTGCTTTAGCTTTAGGCACCATCCAGAGTTCCTGCTTGGCTACTACTGAATGTGTCCCGTCCTCCAACCTTAAGTACCATCCATCGTTCCTTCTTGGAACACTCCGACCGGTTTCGCCATCTTGCGGCTCATCAGGGAGCTACAAACAAACAGACCAAGTCCTTAGTGCGTCACTTGCAAAAGTTAGGTTTTAAAATGGTGGGCAGAGGGGGGAAACGCCCTCCCTATGTTGTCTGCCTCTTGGTTCTGGCCCGCACCTCAGACTGTTGCTGTTGTCCAAATGAATGCACCTTGTGCTTTAGCTTTAGGCACCATCCAGAGTTCCTGCTTGGCTACTACTGAATGTGTCCCGTCCTCCAACCTTAAGTACCATCCATCGTTCCTTCTTGGAACACTCCGACCGGTTTCGCCATCTTGCGGCTCATCAGGGAGCTACAAACAAACAGACCAAGTCCTTAGTGCGTCACTTGCAAAAGTTAGGTTTTAAAATGGTGGGCAGAGGGGGGAAACGCCCTCCCTATGTTGTCTGCCTCTTGGTTCTGGCCCGCACCTCAGACTGTTGCTGTTGTCCAAATGAATGCACCTTGTGCTTTAGCTTTAGGCACCATCCAGAGTTCCTGCTTGGCTACTACTGAATGTGTCCCGTCCTCCAACCTTAAGTACCATCCATCGTTCCTTCTTGGAACACTCCGACCGGTTTCGCCATCTTGCGGCTCATCAGGGAGCTACAAACAAACAGACCAAGTCCTTAGTGCGTCACTTGCAAAAGTTAGGTTTTAAAATGGTGGGCAGAGGGGGGAAACGCCCTCCCTATGTTGTCTGCCTCTTGGTTCTGGCCCGCACCTCAGACTGTTGCTGTTGTCCAAATGAATGCACCTTGTGCTTTAGCTTTAGGCACCATCCAGAGTTCCTGCTTGGCTACTACTGAATGTGCTGCATTAGGGTTAGGGTTAGGGTTAGGGTTAGGGTTAGGGTTAGGGTTACGCTGCATTAGGGTTAGGGTTAGGGTTAGGGTTAGGGTTAGGGTTAGGGTTAGGGTTACGCTGCATTAGGGTTAGGGTTAGGGTTAGGGTTAGGGTTGGGGTTATGGTTAGGGTTAGGGTTAGGGTTAGGGTTAGGGTTAGGTTTTAAAATGGTGGGCAGAGGGGGGAAACGCCCTCCCTATGTTGTCTGCCTCTTGGTTCTGGCCCGCACCTCAGACTGTTGCTGTTGTCCAAATGAATGCACCTTGTGCTTTAGCTTTAGGCACCATCCAGAGTTCCTGCTTGGCTACTACTGAATGTGTCCCGTCCTGCAGCCTTAAGTACCATCCATCGTTCCTTCTTGGAACACTCCGACCGGTTTCGCCATCTTGCGGCTCATCAGGGAGCTACAAACAAACAGACCAAGTCCTTAGTGCGTCACTTGCAAAGGTTAGGTTTTAAAATGGTGGGCAGAGGGGGGAAACGCCCTCCCTATGTTGTCTGCCTCTTGGTTCTGGCCCGCACCTCAGACTGTTGCTGTTGTCCAAATGAATGCACCTTGTGCTTTAGCTTTAGGCACCATCCAGAGTTCCTGCTTGGCTACTACTGAATGTGTCCCGTCCTGCAGCCTTAAGTACCATCCATCGTTCCTTCTTGGAACACTCCGACCGGTTTCGCCATCTTGCGGCTCATCAGGGAGCTACAAACAAACAGACCAAGTCCTTAGTGCGTCACTTGCAAAGGTTAGGTTTTAAAATGGTGGGCAGAGGGGGGAAACGCCCTCCCTATGTTGTCTGCCTCTTGGTTCTGGCCCGCACCTCAGACTGTTGCTGTTGTCCAAATGAATGCACCTTGTGCTTTAGCTTTAGGCACCATCCAGAGTTCCTGCTTGGCTACTACTGAATGTGTCCCGTCCTCCAGCCTTAAGTACCATCCATCGTTCCTTCTTGGAACACTCCGACCGGTTTCGCCATCTTGCGGCTCATCAGGGAGCTACAAACAAACAGACCAAGTCCTTAGTGCGTCACTTGCAAAGGTTAGGTTTTAAAATGGTGGGCAGAGGGGGGAAACGCCCTCCCTATGTTGTCTGCCTCTTGGTTCTGGCCCGCACCTCAGACTGTTGCTGTTGTCCAAATGAATGCACCTTGTGCTTTAGCTTTAGGCACCATCCAGAGTTCCTGCTTGGCTACTACTGAATGTGTCCCGTCCTGCAGCCTTAAGTACCATCCATCGTTCCTTCTTGGAACACTCCGACCGGTTTCGCCATCTTGCGGCTCATCAGGGAGCTACAAACAAACAGACCAAGTCCTTAGTGCGTCACTTGCAAAGGTTAGGTTTTAAAATGGTGGGCAGAGGGGGGAAACGCCCTCCCTATGTTGTCTGCCTCTTGGTTCTGGCCCGCACCTCAGACTGTTGCTGTTGTCCAAATGAATGCACCTTGTGCTTTAGCTTTAGGCACCATCCAGAGTTCCTGCTTGGCTACTACTGAATGTGTCCCGTCCTGCAGCCTTAAGTACCATCCATCGTTCCTTCTTGGAACACTCCGACCGGTTTCGCCATCTTGCGGCTCATCAGGGAGCTACAAACAAACAGACCAAGTCCTTAGTGCGTCACTTGCAAAGGTTAGGTTTTAAAATGGTGGGCAGAGGGGGGAAACGCCCTCCCTATGTTGTCTGCCTCTTGGTTCTGGCCCGCACCTCAGACTGTTGCTGTTGTCCAAATGAATGCACCTTGTGCTTTAGCTTTAGGCACCATCCAGAGTTCCTGCTTGGCTACTACTGAATGTGTCCCGTCCTGCAGCCTTAAGTACCATCCATCGTTCCTTCTTGGAACACTCCGACCGGTTTCGCCATCTTGCGGCTCATCAGGGAGCTACAAACAAACAGACCAAGTCCTTAGTGCGTCACTTGCAAAGGTTAGGTTTTAAAATGGTGGGCAGAGGGTTAGGGTTAGGGTTAGGGTTAGGGTTAGGGTTAGGGTTAGGGTTAGGGTTAGGTTTTAAAATGGTGGGCAGAGGGGGGAAACGCCCTCCCTATGTTGTCTGCCTCTTGGTTCTGGCCCGCACCTCAGACTGTTGCTGTTGTCCAAATGAATGCACCTTGTGCTTTAGCTTTAGGCACCATCCAGAGTTCCTGCTTGGCTACTACTGAATGTGTCCTGTCCTGCAGCCTTAAGTACCATCCATCGTTCCTTCTTGGAACACTCCGACCGGTTTCGCCATCTTGCGGCTCATCAGGGAGCTATAAACAAACAGACCAAGTCCTTAGTGCGTCACTTGCAAAAGTTAGGTTTTAAAATGGTGGGCAGAGGGGGGAAACGCCCTCCCTATGTTGTCTGCCTCTTGGTTCTGGCCCGCACCTCAGACTGTTGCTGTTGTCCAAATGAATGCACCTTGTGCTTTAGCTTTAGGCACCATCCAGAGTTCCTGCTTGGCTACTACTGAATGTGTCCTGTCCTGCAGCCTTAAGTACCATCCATCGTTCCTTCTTGGAACACTCCGACCGGTTTCGCCATCTTGCGGCTCATCAGGGAGCTATAAACAAACAGACCAAGTCCTTAGTGCGTCACTTGCAAAAGTTAGGTTTTAAAATGGTGGGCAGAGGGGGGAAACGCCCTCCCTATGTTGTCTGCCTCTTGGTTCTGGCCCGCACCTCAGACTGTTGCTGTTGTCCAAATGAATGCACCTTGTGCTTTAGCTTTAGGCACCATCCAGAGTTCCTGCTTGGCTACTACTGAATGTGTCCTGTCCTGCAGCCTTAAGTACCATCCATCGTTCCTTCTTGGAACACTCCGACCGGTTTCGCCATCTTGCGGCTCATCAGGGAGCTATAAACAAACAGACCAAGTCCTTAGTGCGTCACTTGCAAAAGTTAGGTTTTAAAATGGTGGGCAGAGGGGGGAAACGCCCTCCCTATGTTGTCTGCCTCTTGGTTCTGGCCCGCACCTCAGACTGTTGCTGTTGTCCAAATGAATGCACCTTGTGCTTTAGCTTTAGGCACCATCCAGAGTTCCTGCTTGGCTACTACTGAATGTGTCCTGTCCTGCAGCCTTAAGTACCATCCATCGTTCCTTCTTGGAACACTCCGACCGGTTTCGCCATCTTGCGGCTCATCAGGGAGCTATAAACAAACAGACCAAGTCCTTAGTGCGTCACTTGCAAAAGTTAGGTTTTAAAATGGTGGGCAGAGGGGGGAAACGCCCTCCCTATGTTGTCTGCCTCTTGGTTCTGGCCCGCACCTCAGACTGTTGCTGTTGTCCAAATGAATGCACCTTGTGCTTTAGCTTTAGGCACCATCCAGAGTTCCTGCTTGGCTACTACTGAATGTGTCCTGTCCTGCAGCCTTAAGTACCATCCATCGTTCCTTCTTGGAACACTCCGACCGGTTTCGCCATCTTGCGGCTCATCAGGGAGCTATAAACAAACAGACCAAGTCCTTAGTGCGTCACTTGCAAAAGTTAGGTTTTAAAATGGTGGGCAGAGGGGGGAAACGCCCTCCCTATGTTGTCTGCCTCTTGGTTCTGGCCCGCACCTCAGACTGTTGCTGTTGTCCAAATGAATGCACCTTGTGCTTTAGCTTTAGGCACCATCCAGAGTTCCTGCTTGGCTACTACTGAATGTGTCCTGTCCTGCAGCCTTAAGTACCATCCATCGTTCCTTCTTGGAACACTCCGACCGGTTTCGCCATCTTGCGGCTCATCAGGGAGCTATAAACAAACAGACCAAGTCCTTAGTGCGTCACTTGCAAAAGTTAGGTTTTAAAATGGTGGGCAGAGGGGGGAAAACGCCCTCCCTATGTTGTCTGCCTCTTGGTTCTGGCCCGCACCTCAGACTGTTGCTGTTGTCCAAATGAATGCACCTTGTGCTTTAGCTTTAGGCACCATCCAGAGTTCCTGCTTGGCTACTACTGAATGTGTCCTGTCCTGCAGCCTTAAGTACCATCCATCGTTCCTTCTTGGAACACTCCGACCGGTTTCGCCATCTTGCGGCTCATCAGGGAGCTATAAACAAACAGACCAAGTCCTTAGTGCGTCACTTGCAAAAGTTAGGTTTTAAAATGGTGGGCAGAGGGGGGAAACGCCCTCCCTATGTTGTCTGCCTCTTGGTTCTGGCCCGCACCTCAGACTGTTGCTGTTGTCCAAATGAATGCACCTTGTGCTTTAGCTTTAGGCACCATCCAGAGTTCCTGCTTGGCTACTACTGAATGTGTCCTGTCCTGCAGCCTTAAGTACCATCCATCGTTCCTTCTTGGAACACTCCGACCGGTTTCGCCATCTTGCGGCTCATCAGGGAGCTATAAACAAACAGACCAAGTCCTTAGTGCGTCACTTGCAAAAGTTAGGTTTTAAAATGGTGGGCAGAGGGGGGAAACGCCCTCCCTATGTTGTCTGCCTCTTGGTTCTGGCCCGCACCTCAGACTGTTGCTGTTGTCCAAATGAATGCACCTTGTGCTTTAGCTTTAGGCACCATCCAGAGTTCCTGCTTGGCTACTACTGAATGTGTCCTGTCCTGCAGCCTTAAGTACCATCCATCGTTCCTTCTTGGAACACTCCGACCGGTTTCGCCATCTTGCGGCTCATCAGGGAGCTATAAACAAACAGACCAAGTCCTTAGTGCGTCACTTGCAAAAGTTAGGTTTTAAAATGGTGGGCAGAGGGGGGAAACGCCCTCCCTATGTTGTCTGCCTCTTGGTTCTGGCCCGCACCTCAGACTGTTGCTGTTGTCCAAATGAATGCACCTTGTGCTTTAGCTTTAGGCACCATCCAGAGTTCCTGCTTGGCTACTACTGAATGTGTCCTGTCCTGCAGCCTTAAGTACCATCCATCGTTCCTTCTTGGAACACTCCGACCGGTTTCGCCATCTTGCGGCTCATCAGGGAGCTATAAACAAACAGACCAAGTCCTTAGTGCGTCACTTGCAAAAGTTAGGTTTTAAAATGGTGGGCAGAGGGGGGAAACGCCCTCCCTATGTTGTCTGCCTCTTGGTTCTGGCCCGCACCTCAGACTGTTGCTGTTGTCCAAATGAATGCACCTTGTGCTTTAGCTTTAGGCACCATCCAGAGTTCCTGCTTGGCTACTACTGAATGTGTCCTGTCCTGCAGCCTTAAGTACCATCCATCGTTCCTTCTTGGAACACTCCGACCGGTTTCGCCATCTTGCGGCTCATCAGGGAGCTATAAACAAACAGACCAAGTCCTTAGTGCGTCACTTGCAAAAGTTAGGTTTTAAAATGGTGGGCAGAGGGGGGAAACGCCCTCCCTATGTTGTCTGCCTCTTGGTTCTGGCCCGCACCTCAGACTGTTGCTGTTGTCCAAATGAATGCACCTTGTGCTTTAGCTTTAGGCACCATCCAGAGTTCCTGCTTGGCTACTACTGAATGTGTCCTGTCCTGCAGCCTTAAGTACCATCCATCGTTCCTTCTTGGAACACTCCGACCGGTTTCGCCATCTTGCGGCTCATCAGGGAGCTATAAACAAACAGACCAAGTCCTTAGTGCGTCACTTGCAAAAGTTAGGTTTTAAAATGGTGGGCAGAGGGGGGAAACGCCCTCCCTATGTTGTCTGCCTCTTGGTTCTGGCCCGCACCTCAGACTGTTGCTGTTGTCCAAATGAATGCACCTTGTGCTTTAGCTTTAGGCACCATCCAGAGTTCCTGCTTGGCTACTACTGAATGTGTCCTGTCCTGCAGCCTTAAGTACCATCCATCGTTCCTTCTTGGAACACTCCGACCGGTTTCGCCATCTTGCGGCTCATCAGGGAGCTATAAACAAACAGACCAAGTCCTTAGTGCGTCACTTGCAAAAGTTAGGTTTTAAAATGGTGGGCAGAGGGGGGAAACGCCCTCCCTATGTTGTCTGCCTCTTGGTTCTGGCCCGCACCTCAGACTGTTGCTGTTGTCCAAATGAATGCACCTTGTGCTTTAGCTTTAGGCACCATCCAGAGTTCCTGCTTGGCTACTACTGAATGTGTCCCGTCCTCCAACCTTAAGTACCATCCATCGTTCCTTCTTGGAACACTCCGACCGGTTTCGCCATCTTGCGGCTCATCAGGGAGCTACAAACAAACAGACCAAGTCCTTAGTGCGTCACTTGCAAAAGTTAGGTTTTAAAATGGTGGGCAGAGGGGGGAAACGCCCTCCCTATGTTGTCTGCCTCTTGGTTCTGGCCCGCACCTCAGACTGTTGCTGTTGTCCAAATGAATGCACCTTGTGCTTTAGCTTTAGGCACCATCCAGAGTTCCTGCTTGGCTACTACTGAATGTGTCCCGTCCTCCAACCTTAAGTACCATCCATCGTTCCTTCTTGGAACACTCCGACCGGTTTCGCCATCTTGCGGCTCATCAGGGAGCTACAAACAAACAGACCAAGTCCTTAGTGCGTCACTTGCAAAAGTTAGGTTTTAAAATGGTGGGCAGAGGGGGGAAACGCCCTCCCTATGTTGTCTGCCTCTTGGTTCTGGCCCGCACCTCAGACTGTTGCTGTTGTCCAAATGAATGCACCTTGTGCTTTAGCTTTAGGCACCATCCAGAGTTCCTGCTTGGCTACTACTGAATGTGTCCCGTCCTCCAACCTTAAGTACCATCCATCGTTCCTTCTTGGAACACTCCGACCGGTTTCGCCATCTTGCGGCTCATCAGGGAGCTACAAACAAACAGACCAAGTCCTTAGTGCGTCACTTGCAAAAGTTAGGTTTTAAAATGGTGGGCAGAGGGGGGAAACGCCCTCCCTATGTTGTCTGCCTCTTGGTTCTGGCCCGCACCTCAGACTGTTGCTGTTGTCCAAATGAATGCACCTTGTGCTTTAGCTTTAGGCACCATCCAGAGTTCCTGCTTGGCTACTACTGAATGTGTCCCGTCCTCCAACCTTAAGTACCATCCATCGTTCCTTCTTGGAACACTCCGACCGGTTTCGCCATCTTGCGGCTCATCAGGGAGCTACAAACAAACAGACCAAGTCCTTAGTGCGTCACTTGCAAAAGTTAGGTTTTAAAATGGTGGGCAGAGGGGGGAAACGCCCTCCCTATGTTGTCTGCCTCTTGGTTCTGGCCCGCACCTCAGACTGTTGCTGTTGTCCAAATGAATGCACCTTGTGCTTTAGCTTTAGGCACCATCCAGAGTTCCTGCTTGGCTACTACTGAATGTGTCCCGTCCTCCAGCCTTAAGTACCATCCATCGTTCCTTCTTGGAACACTCCGACCGGTTTCGCCATCTTGCGGCTCATCAGGGAGCTACAAACAAACAGACCAAGTCCTTAGTGCGTCACTTGCAAAAGTTAGGTTTTAAAATGGTGGGCAGAGGGGGGAAACGCCCTCCCTATGTTGTCTGCCTCTTGGTTCTGGCCCGCACCTCAGACTGTTGCTGTTGTCCAAATGAATGCACCTTGTGCTTTAGCTTTAGGCACCATCCAGAGTTCCTGCTTGGCTACTACTGAATGTGCCCTGCATTAGGGTTAGGGTTAGGGTTAGGGTTAGGGTTAGGGTTAGGGTTACGCTGCATTAGGGTTAGGGTTAGGGTTAGGGTTAGGGTTAGGGTTAGGGTTAGGGTTAGGGTTAGGGTTAGGGTTAGGGTTAGGGTTAGGGTTAGGTTTTAAAATGGTGGGCAGAGGGGGGAAACGCCCTCCCTATGTTGTCTGCCTCTTGGTTCTGGCCCGCACCTCAGACTGTTGCTGTTGTCCAAATGAATGCACCTTGTGCTTTAGCTTTAGGCACCATCCAGAGTTCCTGCTTGGCTACTACTGAATGTGTCCCGTCCTGCAGCCTTAAGTACCATCCATCGTTCCTTCTTGGAACACTCCGACCGGTTTCGCCATCTTGCGGCTCATCAGGGAGCTACAAACAAACAGACCAAGTCCTTAGTGCGTCACTTGCAAAAGTTAGGTTTTAAAATGGTGGGCAGAGGGGGGAAACGCCCTCCCTATGTTGTCTGCCTCTTGGTTCTGGCCCGCACCTCAGACTGTTGCTGTTGTCCAAATGAATGCACCTTGTGCTTTAGCTTTAGGCACCATCCAGAGTTCCTGCTTGGCTACTACTGAATGTGTCCCGTCCTCCAGCCTTAAGTACCATCCATCGTTCCTTCTTGGAACACTCCGACCGGTTTCGCCATCTTGCGGCTCATCAGGGAGCTACAAACAAACAGACCAAGTCCTTAGTGCGTCACTTGCAAAAGTTAGGTTTTAAAATGGTGGGCAGAGGGGGGAAACGCCCTCCCTATGTTGTCTGCCTCTTGGTTCTGGCCCGCACCTCAGACTGTTGCTGTTGTCCAAATGAATGCACCTTGTGCTTTAGCTTTAGGCACCATCCAGAGTTCCTGCTTGGCTACTACTGAATGTGTCCCGTCCTCCAGCCTTAAGTACCATCCATCGTTCCTTCTTGGAACACTCCGACCGGTTTCGCCATCTTGCGGCTCATCAGGGAGCTACAAACAAACAGACCAAGTCCTTAGTGCGTCACTTGCAAAAGTTAGGTTTTAAAATGGTGGGCAGAGGGGGGAAACGCCCTCCCTATGTTGTCTGCCTCTTGGTTCTGGCCCGCACCTCAGACTGTTGCTGTTGTCCAAATGAATGCACCTTGTGCTTTAGCTTTAGGCACCATCCAGAGTTCCTGCTTGGCTACTACTGAATGTGTCCCGTCCTCCAGCCTTAAGTACCATCCATCGTTCCTTCTTGGAACACTCCGACCGGTTTCGCCATCTTGCGGCTCATCAGGGAGCTACAAACAAACAGACCAAGTCCTTAGTGCGTCACTTGCAAAAGTTAGGTTTTAAAATGGTGGGCAGAGGGGGGAAACGCCCTCCCTATGTTGTCTGCCTCTTGGTTCTGGCCCGCACCTCAGACTGTTGCTGTTGTCCAAATGAATGCACCTTGTGCTTTAGCTTTAGGCACCATCCAGAGTTCCTGCTTGGCTACTACTGAATGTGTCCCGTCCTGCAGCCTTAAGTACCATCCATCGTTCCTTCTTGGAACACTCCGACCGGTTTCGCCATCTTGCGGCTCATCAGGGAGCTACAAACAAACAGACCAAGTCCTTAGTGCGTCACTTGCAAAAGTTAGGTTTTAAAATGGTGGGCAGAGGGGGGAAACGCCCTCCCTATGTTGTCTGCCTCTTGGTTCTGGCCCGCACCTCAGACTGTTGCTGTTGTCCAAATGAATGCACCTTGTGCTTTAGCTTTAGGCACCATCCAGAGTTCCTGCTTGGCTACTACTGAATGTGTCCCGTCCTCCAGCCTTAAGTACCATCCATCGTTCCTTCTTGGAACACTCCGACCGGTTTCGCCATCTTGCGGCTCATCAGGGAGCTACAAACAAACAGACCAAGTCCTTAGTGCGTCACTTGCAAAAGTTAGGTTTTAAAATGGTGGGCAGAGGGGGGAAACGCCCTATATGTTGTCTGCCTCTTGGTTCTGGCCCGCACCTCAGACTGTTGCTGTTGTCCAAATGAATGCACCTTGTGCTTTAGCTTTAGGCACCATCCAGAGTTCCTGCTTGGCTACTACTGAATGTGTCCCGTCCTCCAGCCTTAAGTACCATCCATCGTTCCTTCTTGGAACACTCCGACCGGTTTCGCCATCTTGCGGCTCATCAGGGAGCTACAAACAAACAGACCAAGTCCTTAGTGCGTCACTTGCAAAAGTTAGGTTTTAAAATGGTGGGCAGAGGGGGGAAACGCCCTCCCTATGTTGTCTGCCTCTTGGTTCTGGCCCGCACCTCAGACTGTTGCTGTTGTCCAAATGAATGCACCTTGTGCTTTAGCTTTAGGCACCATCCAGAGTTCCTGCTTGGCTACTACTGAATGTGTCCCGTCCTCCAGCCTTAAGTACCATCCATCGTTCCTTCTTGGAACACTCCGACCGGTTTCGCCATCTTGCGGCTCATCAGGGAGCTACAAACAAACAGACCAAGTCCTTAGTGCGTCACTTGCAAAAGTTAGGTTTTAAAATGGTGGGCAGAGGGGGGAAACGCCCTCCCTATGTTGTCTGCCTCTTGGTTCTGGCCCGCACCTCAGACTGTTGCTGTTGTCCAAATGAATGCACCTTGTGCTTTAGCTTTAGGCACCATCCAGAGTTCCTGCTTGGCTACTACTGAATGTGTCCCGTCCTCCAGCCTTAAGTACCATCCATCGTTCCTTCTTGGAACACTCCGACCGGTTTCGCCATCTTGCGGCTCATCAGGGAGCTACAAACAAACAGACCAAGTCCTTAGTGCGTCACTTGCAAAAGTTAGGTTTTAAAATGGTGGGCAGAGGGGGGAAACGCCCTCCCTATGTTGTCTGCCTCTTGGTTCTGGCCCGCACCTCAGACTGTTGCTGTTGTCCAAATGAATGCACCTTGTGCTTTAGCTTTAGGCACCATCCAGAGTTCCTGCTTGGCTACTACTGAATGTGTCCCGTCCTCCAGCCTTAAGTACCATCCATCGTTCCTTCTTGGAACACTCCGACCGGTTTCGCCATCTTGCGGCTCATCAGGGAGCTACAAACAAACAGACCAAGTCCTTAGTGCGTCACTTGCAAAAGTTAGGTTTTAAAATGGTGGGCAGAGGGGGGAAACGCCCTCCCTATGTTGTCTGCCTCTTGGTTCTGGCCCGCACCTCAGACTGTTGCTGTTGTCCAAATGAATGCACCTTGTGCTTTAGCTTTAGGCACCATCCAGAGTTCCTGCTTGGCTACTACTGAATGTGTCCCGTCCTCCAGCCTTAAGTACCATCCATCGTTCCTTCTTGGAACACTCCGACCGGTTTCGCCATCTTGCGGCTCATCAGGGAGCTACAAACAAACAGACCAAGTCCTTAGTGCGTCACTTGCAAAAGTTAGGTTTTAAAATGGTGGGCAGAGGGGGGAAACGCCCTCCCTATGTTGTCTGCCTCTTGGTTCTGGCCCGCACCTCAGACTGTTGCTGTTGTCCAAATGAATGCACCTTGTGCTTTAGCTTTAGGCACCATCCAGAGTTCCTGCTTGGCTACTACTGAATGTGTCCCGTCCTCCAGCCTTAAGTACCATCCATCGTTCCTTCTTGGAACACTCCGACCGGTTTCGCCATCTTGCGGCTCATCAGGGAGCTACAAACAAACAGACCAAGTCCTTAGTGCGTCACTTGCAAAAGTTAGGTTTTAAAATGGTGGGCAGAGGGGGGAAACGCCCTCCCTATGTTGTCTGCCTCTTGGTTCTGGCCCGCACCTCAGACTGTTGCTGTTGTCCAAATGAATGCACCTTGTGCTTTAGCTTTAGGCACCATCCAGAGTTCCTGCTTGGCTACTACTGAATGTGTCCCGTCCTCCAGCCTTAAGTACCATCCATCGTTCCTTCTTGGAACACTCCGACCGGTTTCGCCATCTTGCGGCTCATCAGGGAGCTACAAACAAACAGACCAAGTCCTTAGTGCGTCACTTGCAAAAGTTAGGTTTTAAAATGGTGGGCAGAGGGGGGAAACGCCCTCCCTATGTTGTCTGCCTCTTGGTTCTGGCCCGCACCTCAGACTGTTGCTGTTGTCCAAATGAATGCACCTTGTGCTTTAGCTTTAGGCACCATCCAGAGTTCCTGCTTGGCTACTACTGAATGTGTCCCGTCCTCCAGCCTTAAGTACCATCCATCGTTCCTTCTTGGAACACTCCGACCGGTTTCGCCATCTTGCGGCTCATCAGGGAGCTACAAACAAACAGACCAAGTCCTTAGTGCGTCACTTGCAAAAGTTAGGTTTTAAAATGGTGGGCAGAGGGGGGAAACGCCCTCCCTATGTTGTCTGCCTCTTGGTTCTGGCCCGCACCTCAGACTGTTGCTGTTGTCCAAATGAATGCACCTTGTGCTTTAGCTTTAGGCACCATCCAGAGTTCCTGCTTGGCTACTACTGAATGTGTCCCGTCCTCCAGCCTTAAGTACCATCCATCGTTCCTTCTTGGAACACTCCGACCGGTTTCGCCATCTTGCGGCTCATCAGGGAGCTACAAACAAACAGACCAAGTCCTTAGTGCGTCACTTGCAAAAGTTAGGTTTTAAAATGGTGGGCAGAGGGGGGAAACGCCCTCCCTATGTTGTCTGCCTCTTGGTTCTGGCCCGCACCTCAGACTGTTGCTGTTGTCCAAATGAATGCACCTTGTGCTTTAGCTTTAGGCACCATCCAGAGTTCCTGCTTGGCTACTACTGAATGTGTCCCGTCCTCCAGCCTTAAGTACCATCCATCGTTCCTTCTTGGAACACTCCGACCGGTTTCGCCATCTTGCGGCTCATCAGGGAGCTACAAACAAACAGACCAAGTCCTTAGTGCGTCACTTGCAAAAGTTAGGTTTTAAAATGGTGGGCAGAGGGGGGAAACGCCCTCCCTATGTTGTCTGCCTCTTGGTTCTGGCCCGCACCTCAGACTGTTGCTGTTGTCCAAATGAATGCACCTTGTGCTTTAGCTTTAGGCACCATCCAGAGTTCCTGCTTGGCTACTACTGAATGTGTCCCGTCCTCCAGCCTTAAGTACCATCCATCGTTCCTTCTTGGAACACTCCGACCGGTTTCGCCATCTTGCGGCTCATCAGGGAGCTACAAACAAACAGACCAAGTCCTTAGTGCGTCACTTGCAAAAGTTAGGTTTTAAAATGGTGGGCAGAGGGGGGAAACGCCCTCCCTATGTTGTCTGCCTCTTGGTTCTGGCCCGCACCTCAGACTGTTGCTGTTGTCCAAATGAATGCACCTTGTGCTTTAGCTTTAGGCACCATCCAGAGTTCCTGCTTGGCTACTACTGAATGTGTCCCGTCCTCCAGCCTTAAGTACCATCCATCGTTCCTTCTTGGAACACTCCGACCGGTTTCGCCATCTTGCGGCTCATCAGGGAGCTACAAACAAACAGACCAAGTCCTTAGTGCGTCACTTGCAAAAGTTAGGTTTTAAAATGGTGGGCAGAGGGGGGAAACGCCCTCCCTATGTTGTCTGCCTCTTGGTTCTGGCCCGCACCTCAGACTGTTGCTGTTGTCCAAATGAATGCACCTTGTGCTTTAGCTTTAGGCACCATCCAGAGTTCCTGCTTGGCTACTACTGAATGTGTCCCGTCCTCCAGCCTTAAGTACCATCCATCGTTCCTTCTTGGAACACTCCGACCGGTTTCGCCATCTTGCGGCTCATCAGGGAGCTACAAACAAACAGACCAAGTCCTTAGTGCGTCACTTGCAAAAGTTAGGTTTTAAAATGGTGGGCAGAGGGGGGAAACGCCCTCCCTATGTTGTCTGCCTCTTGGTTCTGGCCCGCACCTCAGACTGTTGCTGTTGTCCAAATGAATGCACCTTGTGCTTTAGCTTTAGGCACCATCCAGAGTTCCTGCTTGGCTACTACTGAATGTGTCCCGTCCTCCAGCCTTAAGTACCATCCATCGTTCCTTCTTGGAACACTCCGACCGGTTTCGCCATCTTGCGGCTCATCAGGGAGCTACAAACAAACAGACCAAGTCCTTAGTGCGTCACTTGCAAAAGTTAGGTTTTAAAATGGTGGGCAGAGGGGGGAAACGCCCTCCCTATGTTGTCTGCCTCTTGGTTCTGGCCCGCACCTCAGACTGTTGCTGTTGTCCAAATGAATGCACCTTGTGCTTTAGCTTTAGGCACCATCCAGAGTTCCTGCTTGGCTACTACTGAATGTGTCCCGTCCTCCAGCCTTAAGTACCATCCATCGTTCCTTCTTGGAACACTCCGACCGGTTTCGCCATCTTGCGGCTCATCAGGGAGCTACAAACAAACAGACCAAGTCCTTAGTGCGTCACTTGCAAAAGTTAGGTTTTAAAATGGTGGGCAGAGGGGGGAAACGCCCTCCCTATGTTGTCTGCCTCTTGGTTCTGGCCCGCACCTCAGACTGTTGCTGTTGTCCAAATGAATGCACCTTGTGCTTTAGCTTTAGGCACCATCCAGAGTTCCTGCTTGGCTACTACTGAATGTGTCCCGTCCTCCAGCCTTAAGTACCATCCATCGTTCCTTCTTGGAACACTCCGACCGGTTTCGCCATCTTGCGGCTCATCAGGGAGCTACAAACAAACAGACCAAGTCCTTAGTGCGTCACTTGCAAAAGTTAGGTTTTAAAATGGTGGGCAGAGGGGGGAAACGCCCTCCCTATGTTGTCTGCCTCTTGGTTCTGGCCCGCACCTCAGACTGTTGCTGTTGTCCAAATGAATGCACCTTGTGCTTTAGCTTTAGGCACCATCCAGAGTTCCTGCTTGGCTACTACTGAATGTGTCCCGTCCTCCAGCCTTAAGTACCATCCATCGTTCCTTCTTGGAACACTCCGACCGGTTTCGCCATCTTGCGGCTCATCAGGGAGCTACAAACAAACAGACCAAGTCCTTAGTGCGTCACTTGCAAAAGTTAGGTTTTAAAATGGTGGGCAGAGGGGGGAAACGCCCTCCCTATGTTGTCTG